>NC_053023.1:584495894-584795894 GCF_003073215.2 Triticum urartu | reverse complement strand
AAAGCATTAACACTTACTGAATACATGAACTCCTCAAACTACGGTCATCACCGGGAGTGGTCCCGATTATTGTCACTTCGGGGTTACCAGATCATAACACATAGTAGGTGACTATTGACTTGCAAAATAGGATCAGGAACTCACATATATTCATGAAAACATAATAGGTTCAGATCTGAAATCATGGCACTCGGGCCCTAGTGACAAGCATCAAGCATAGCAAAGTCATATAGCAACATCAATCTTAGAACATAATGGATACTAGGGATCAAACCCTAACAAAACTAACTCGATTACATGATAAATCTCATCCAACCCATCACCGTCCAGCAAGCCTACGATGGAATTACTCACGCACGGCGGTGAGCATCACGAAATTGGTGATGGAGGAAGGTTGATGATGACGATGGCGACGGATTCCCCTCTCCGGAGCCCCGAACGAACTTCAGATCAGCCCTCCCGAGAGAGATTAGGGCTTGGCGGCGGCCCCGTATTGTAAAACCCGATGATTCCTTCTCCCTGATTTTTTTCTCCCCGTACGTGAATATATAGAGTTGGAGTTGATGTCGGTGGAGCCTCAGGGGGCCCACGAGGCAGGGGGCACGCCCTGCACCCTCGTGGATAGGGTGTGGGCCCCTGGTGTTGATTCTTTCGACAATATTTTTTATTTATTCCAAAACCTATCTCCGTTGATTTTCAGGTCATTCCGAGAACTTTTATTTCTGCAAAAAAATAACACCATGGCAATTCTGCTGAAAACAGCGTCAATCCGGGTTAGTTCCATTCAAATCATGCAAGTTAGAGTCCAAAACAAGGTTAAAAGTGTTTGGAAAAGTAGATACGATGGAGACGTATCAGCACGCCTGGGGGGTCTGGCGTGCCCTGGTGGTTCTTTTCTCCAATATTTATTACATAATCCAAAATATTTCTTCATAAAATTTTATCTCATTTGGAGATGTGTAGAATAGGTATATCTGACATAGCTTTTTTAGGTCCAGAATTCCAGCTGCTGGTAATCTCCCTCTTTGTATAAACCTTGCATATTATGAGAGAAAAAGGCATTTGACTTACTCCATAGATTGTTATAATCCATAAAAACACTTTAAATAAAAGTAGGAAAACATGATGCAAAATGGACGTATCATAGCACCACCTATCGGAACCATGCCAAAAATCTCCGTTGCCCATACTCTTGTCGTGCTTGTGTAAAATGTATTGTGTGCCTATTAACACTAGTAGAATGCCCGTGCGTTGCCACGGGCTTCTGAAATATTTTGCTGAAGTTATATAAATATAATGCATGCTAAATTTCAAACGTAGAGACAATATAACACAGTCACAATTGTATAATAATTGAAGTCCACTAAAAATGGCAAATTGACAATGCATACATATAAAGTGATGATTGAACTAAAAATTTATTACAAATTATCGAGATCTACTTGATGCGCTTAAAATTTTCCTGCACAATATTAGAAAAGTTGTATTTAGCTTCATTCGCATGATGTATCAGCAAGTATAATAAAAACTACTTCCTCAACTCATACCCATCCTGCAAAATCAATATATGTAGTTAGCATGAATACTTCATGTGGAAGGTCTAAAAACATGTGTAACGAACAATACTCACAGTGCAAAATGGTTTCGCCAACTCTTTATCGTTTGACCAAAGAAACATGAGATTCAGGTACTAGACTCACTTGGTTCCTCAACTCACTCCGTTTGACCCGAGAACCAAGTGAGTCCAAGGAGTAGATATGCGCTAAACTCAACCTTAACTTGAAGAATTTTAAAAACGGTCACTTTTACTTGTTAAGGGTCTAATCACCCCCTCTAGACCCCTCTTCTTGATCTTTCACTTGCCGCAGCTCATGAGTAAATGCTGGGCAGTCCACCTCATAAGGTAAGCACCCAGGTTACCCCGACGCAGGCTCTTCGATGATTGGTCCTGCACGCGTGTCAGACTGATGGCATTCTTCCCGACGCCGCTTGATGGTGGTGCAAGGGTCTTCTCCGCATCGTTCCTGAAGAACTTGACACTGATCACGGTGGCCCCGCGTATGAAACGACGCCATAGACACGTCGTCATGGGTGTTGACCGACTGGCTTTGCCGTTGGTGTTGTCATGGAGGGGACTGCACCGTAGCTGCACCGCTTCCGGTCCGCTCGCCAGCAGCATACTGATGACCCACAAGTATAGGGGATCTATCTAGTCCTTTCGATAATTAAGAGTGTCGAACCCAATGAGGAGTAGAAGGAAATGACAAGCGGTTTTCAGCAAGGTATTCTCTGCAAGCAGTGAAATTATCGGTACCAGATAGTTGTGTGATAACATAATTCGTAATGGGTAACAAGTAACAAAAGTAACTAAGGTGCAGCAAGGTGGCCCAATCATTTTTGTAGCAAAGGACAAGCCTGGACAAACTTTTATATAAAGCAAAGCACTCCCGAGGACACATGGGAATTATTGTCAAGCTAGTTTTCATCATGCTCGTATGATTCGCGTTCGTTGCTTTGATAATTTGATATGTGGGTGGACCGGTGCTTGGGTGCTGCCCTTCCTTGGACAAGCCTCCCACTTATGATTAACCCCTCTCGCAAGAATCCACAACTACAAAAGAAGAATTAAGGTAAACCTTGCCATAGCATGAAACATATGGATCCAAATCAGTCCCTTACGAAGCAACACATAAACTAGGGTTTAAGCTTCTGTCACTCTAGCAACCCATCATCTACTTATTACTTCCCAATGCCTTCCCCTAGGCCCAAATAATGGTGAAGTGTCATGTAGTCGATGTTCACGTAACACCACTAGAGGAGAGACAACATACATCTCATCAAAATATCGAACGAATACCAACTTCACATGATTACTTATAACAAGACTTCTCCCATGTCCTCAGGAACAAACGTAACCACTCACAAAACATATCAATGATCAAGATCAGAGGAGTATTAATTATCATTAAGGATATGAAAATATAATCTTCCACCGGATAAACCAACTAGCATCAACTACAAGGAATAATCAACACTACTAACAACTCACAGGTACCAAAATCTGAGGTTTTTGGGACCAAGATCGAATACAAGAGATGAACTAGGGTTTGAGAGGAGTGTTGGGGAACGTAGCATGTAATTTCAAAAAAGTTCCTACAATCATGCGAGATCTATCTAGGAGATGCATAGCAACGAGAGGGGGAGAGTGTGTCCATGTACCCTTGTAGACCGAAAGCGGAAGCGTTAGCTTAACGCGGTTGATGTAGTCGAACGTCTTCGCGATCCAACCGATCAAGCATCGAACGTATGACACCTCCGAGTTCTGCACACGTTTAGCTCAATGACGTCCCTCAAACTCTTGATCCAGCAAAGTGTCGAGGGAGAGTTTCGTCAGCAGGACGACGTGGTGACGATGATGGTGATGTGATCCGCACAAGGCTTCGCCTAAGCACTACAATGATATGACCGGAGGAGTAAACTGTGGAGGGGGGCACCGCACACGGCTAAGAAACAACTGTTGCGCTTTGGGGTGTCCCCTGCCCCCGTATATAAAGGAGGAGAGGTAGGAGGCCGGCCATAGGAGGTGCGCCATGGGGGGAGGGACCGACTAGGACTCCTAGTCCAAGTCGGCCCCCTTCCTTTCTTTCGGAGGGGGAAAGGGAAGGAGAGGGAGAGGGGGAAGGAAAGGGGGGCCGCGCCCCCTTCCCTTGTCCAATTCGGACAACCCATGGGGGCGGGCACGCGCCACCCCCTGCGGGCTCCCCTCTCTCTCCCCTATGGCCCATGTAGGCCCATTACTTTCCTGATGGGTTCCGGTAACCTCCCGGTACTCCGAAAAATACCTGAACAACTCTGAAACCATTCCGGTGTCCGAATACCATCATCCAATATATCAATCTTTACCTCTCGACCATTTCGAGACTCCTCATCATGTCCGTGATCTCATCCGGGACTCCGAACAATCTTCGGTCATCAAAACAAATAACACATAATACAAATCATCACCAAACGTTAAGCATGCGGACCCTACGGGTTTGAGAACTATGTAGACATGACCGAGACACATCTCCGATCAATAATCAACAGCGGAACCTGGATGCTCATATTGGTTCCTACATATTTGATACGTGTCCAACGTATCTATAGTTTTTGATTGTTCCATGCTATTATATTATTTGTTTTGGATGTTTAATGGGCTTTAATATGCACTTTTATAGTATTTTTGGGACTAACCTATTAACCGGAGGCCCAATGCCAGTTGCTGTTTTTTGCCTATTTCAGTGTTTCGCAAGAAAGGAATATCAAACGGAATGAAACCTTCGCTAGGATCTTTTTTGGAACAAAGGCAATCCAGGAGACTTGGAGTGGAGGTCAAGGAAGCAACGAGGCGGCCACGAGGTAGGGCAGCATGCCCAGGGGGCCAGGCGCGCCCAGGGCGGCATGCAAAAGGATTAGCTAGCAATTTTTCTATCATACCCGAAGGAATTTCAAAGCAGACATTTTCATTTTCAGTAGGTTCAGTAGGTTGAGGAGCAACTCTTTGCTCTACTGGTCGGGGTGAAGATACCCCGAACAAGCCCCTCAGAGGATTACTTTCCATAGTAACAAGTGACAGTAAATTTCAGCACACTATATAAATTTTTCCTTACCAAATTCCACCTACCAAAGGCACTTCACTCCCCGGCAACGATGCCAGAAAAGAGTCTTGATGACCCACAAGTATAGGGGATCTATCTAGTCCTTTCGATAAGTAAAAGTGTCGAACCCAACGAGGAGCAGAAGGAAATGATAAGCGGTTTTCAGCAAGGTATTCTCTGTAAGCACTTAAATATAGGTAACAGATAGTTTTGTGATAGGATAATTTGTAATGAGTAACAAGTAACAAAAGTAAATAAAGTGCAGCAAGGTGGCCCAATCCTTTTTGTAGCAAAGGACAAGCCTGGACAAACTCTTATATAGAGAAAAGCGCTCCCGAGGACACATGGGAATATCGTCAAGCTAGTTTTCATCACGTTCATATGATTCATGTTCGGTACTCTGATAATTTGGTATGTGGGTGGACCGGTGCTTGGGTATTGTCCTTACTTGGACAAGCATCCCACTTATGATTAACCTCTATTGCAAGCATCCGCAACTACAACAAAAGTATTAAGGTAAACCTAACCATAGTATGAAACATATGGATCCAAATCAGCCCCTTATGAAGCAACGCATAAACTAGGGTTTAAGCTTCTGTCACTCTAGCAACCCATCATCTACTTATTACTTCCCAATGCCTTCCTCTAGGCCCAAATAATGGTGAAGTGTCATGTAGTCAACTTTCACATAACACCACTAGAGGAGAGACAACATACATCTCATCAAAATATCGAACGAATACCAAATTCACATGACTACTAATAGCAAGACTTCTCCCATGTCCTCAGGAACAAACGTAACTACTCACAAAGCATATTCATTTTCATAATTAAAGGGGTATTAATATGCATATAGGATCTGAACATATGATCTTCCACCAAATAAACCAACTAGCATCAACTACAAGGAGTAATTAACACTACTAGCAACCCACAGGTACCAATCCCAGACTTGGAGACAAGAATTGGATACAAGAGATGAACTAGGGTTTTGAGAGGAGATGGTGCTGGTGAAGATGTTGATGGAGATTGCCCTCTCCCGATGAGAGGAGCGTTGGTGATGACGATGGCGATGATTTCCCCCTCCCGGAGGGAAGTTTCCCTGGCAGAATAGCTCCGCTAGAGCCCTAGATTGGTTCCGCCAAGGTTCCGCCTCGTGGCGGCGGAGTCTCATCCAGGAAGATGGATTATGATTTTTTTCTCATTGAAAGACTCCATATAGCAGAAGATGGCCATCGGGGGGCCACCAGGGGGCCCACGAGGTAGGGGGCGCGCCCCCACCCTCGTGGGCAGAGTGTATGGTGGATCGTATAAAGCTTGTTTCTTCCATATCACACGATCGTATAAAGCTTATTTTCTCCCACACTAATTAGTCATACATATTTAGAGAGAAATTTTTATTGCTTGCACCGATGACAACTTACTTGGAGGATCTTTCTCAATCCATAGGTAGGTATGGTGGACTCTCATGGCAAAACTGGTTTAAGGGTGTTTGGAAGCACAAGTAGTATCTCTACTTGGTGCAAAGAATTTGGCTAGCATGAGGGGGAAAGGAAAGCTCAATCATGTTGGATGATCCATGACAATATAATTTATCTCAGATGTAAGAAAACATAACCCATTATGTTGTCTTCCTTGTCCAACGACAACTATTTAGCATGTCATATTTTAATGAGTGCGCACAATCATAAAAGATGTCCAAGATAGTATATTTATATGTGAAGACCTCTCTTTCTTTATTACTTTCTATTAATTGCAACGATGACCAAAACTATGTTTGTCAACTCTCAACAGCTTTTATTCATCATACTCTTTCTATGTGAGCTCATTACTCTCCATAAGATCCATATGATCTCTTTGTTTCTTTTTATTCTTTCTCTTTTCTTTTATTCACTTAAGATAATGGAAAAATAATCAAGCCCTTGACTCAACACTAATCTTTATTATATACAGCTCACGGACTCGATTACATAGAAGGATCATAAAGCAAAACTCACAACTAGATCATACTAAAACTTTATTCTACTAGATATTATCAAAAGGATCGAACTAAGAAAAACGGTAAAGATAAAAGTGATGGTGATACAATACTGGGGCACTCCCCCAAGCTTGGCAGTTGCCAAGGGGAGTGCCCATACCAGATACTCAATTCTTCTTTGTTGGTGGAGAGGGTGGAGTTGTTGATGATGTAGGCTTGTCGTCCTTCTTCCAAGGCATAGGCTCGCCATCATAGAAGGATGATCGAGTCTCCTAAATCCTCAAATCTGCAGCCAAACTCATCCTCTTGAATCTATACTCATACTCACAGTTTTGGTTTTGCAGGTCATAGATCTGGGCTTGGAGGTGCTCGATTTTCTCGTGAAGCTTGAAGATGGCCTCCCCATTGTCCTTGGCATCCATCTTGTGGTTGTTGGTTAACTCCGTTATCATAATGTGATTGGAGTCAAGTCCACGCTCCACCATCTCCTGGCACCTGAAAACTTGTTGCTCCATTGCCTCGAGCCTTGTTTCCACGCATCCAGTCCTCCTTGGCCCCTCAGCATCATGGATGTGCAGCACCCCCTCACGCATCTCAATGGTTTGAGGGTGTTGGAGCACTTCCGCGAGGTAAGGGTTGATGACCTTCTCGAAAAACTTGTCCTTGGGGACACTTGAAGACGACACGACGACCTAGATCTGTCAGAAAAATAGCTCGAAACAAAGACAAGAGATATTTCCGTGATACGGGAGTCAAAACCTCTGAGAGATTATATAATGATTTTTTACCGACCAAAATATGTAACGTGTAAGAAAACGGAGTCCGGAGAGCACACGAGGTGCCCACGAGGTAGGGGGCGCGCCCAGGCGGGTAGGGCGCGCCCTCCACCCTCGTGGAGCCCTCGTGTCCTTCCCAGACTGCTTCTTATTTTTCTATTTTTCTAAATATTCCAAAACGGAAGAAAATTTCCATTAGAACTGTTTTGGAGTCGGTTTACTTACCGTACCACATACCTATTCCTTTTCGGAGTCTGAAACGTTCCGGAAAGTGTCCTTTATGTATTCCTCCGGGGTTACGGTTTCAATAACATTGGTTTCAAAATTTATAGGATTACCTGAGATATAATGTTTAATTCTTTGACCGTTCACCACCTTCGGATTTGTGCCTTCGAAGTTGTTGATTTTTATGGCGCCGGAATGAAAGACCTCCTCAATAACGTAAGGACCTTCCCATTTAGAGAGAAGTTTTCCTGCAAAAAATCTTAAACGAGAGTTGTATAATAATACATAATCACCTATATTAAACTCATGCTTTTGTATTCTTTTATCATGCCATCTTTTAACTTTTTCTTTAAATAATTTGGCATTCTCATAGGCTTGGGTTCTGCATTCATCAAGTGAGCTAATGTCCAATAACCTCTTCTCAACGGCAAGTTTGAAATCATAATTAAGCTCTTTAATACCTCAATAAGCCTTATGTTCTAGTTCGAGAGGTAAGTGACATGCTTTTCCATAAACCATTTTATACAGAGACATACCCATAGGATTTTTATATGCAGTTCTATAGGCCCAAAATGCATCATCAAGTTTCTTGGACCAATTCTTTCTAGATCTATTAACAGTCTTTTCCAAAATTAATTTGAGTTCTCTATTACTCAATTCTACTTGACCACTAGACTGTGGGTGATAAGGAGATGCAATTCTATGATTAACATCATATTTAGCAAGCATTTTACGAAAAGCACCATGAATAAAATGTGAACCACCATCAGTCATTAAATATCTAAGGACTCCAAACCTTGGAAAAATAACTTCTTTAAGCATTTTAATAGAAGTGTTATGATCAGCACTACTAGTTGGAATAGCTTCTACCCACTTAGTAACGTAATCAACAACAACTAAAATATGTGTATATCCATTAGAGGCAGGAAAAGGTCCCATATAATCAAAGCCCCAAACATCAAAATGTTCAATAACAAGTGAATAATTCATAGGCATTTCTTGACGTCTACTAATATTACCAATTCTTTGACATTCATCACAAGACAAGACAAACTTACGGGCATCCTTGAAGAGAGTAGGCCAATAAAAACTGGATTGCAATACCTTGTGTGCAGTTCTATCTCCAGCATGGTGTCCTCCATAAGCCTCGGAGTGACACTTGCGTAGGATCTGTTCCTGTTCATGCTCAGGTACACAACGTCTAATAACACCATCTACTCCTTCTTTATAAAGATGTGGGTCATCCCAAAAGTAATGTCTCAAATCATAGAAAAACTTTTTATTTTTCTGGTATGTGAAACTAGGTGGTATAAATTTAGCAACAATATAATTAGCATAATCAGCATACCATGGAGCAGTATGAGAAGCATTTATGACATTTAATTGTTCATCAGGAAAGCTATCATCAATAGGTAGTGGGTCATTAATAACGTTTTCTAACCTAGACAAGTTATCCGCAACGAGGTTTTCAACTCCCTTTCTATCAATAATATGAAAATCAAATTCTTGTAGCAAGAGAACCCATCTAATAAGTCTAGGCTTAGCATCTTTCTTTTCCATAGGATATTTAATAGCAGCATGGTCTGTGTGAATAGTTACTTTAGATTCAACAATATAAGGTCTGAAGTTATCACAAGCAAATACAACTGCTAAGAATTCTTTTTCAGTAGTAGCATAATTTCTCTGGGCATTATCTAGAGTTTTACTAGCATATTGAATAACATTTAATTTCTTATCAACTCTTTGCCCTAGAACAGCACCTACAGCATAATCACTACCATCACACATAATTTCAAAGGGTAAATTCCAATCAGGTGGCTGAACAATCGGTGAAGAGATCAATGCTTTCTTAAGTATTTCAAATGCTTCTACACAATCATCATAAAAAATGGTATATCTTTTTGTAATAAATTAGTCAGAGGCCGAGAAATTTTGGATAAGACCGTCATGAACCTCCTATAAAAACCGGCATGACCAAGGAAACTTCTTATACCTTTGATGTCCTTGGGACATGGTATCTTTTCAATAGCATCAACCTTGGCTTTATCAACCTCAATACCTCTTTCAGAAACTTTATGCCCCAAGACAATACCTTCATTAACCATAAAGTGGCACTTTTCCCAATTCAAGACAAGATTAGTTTCTTCACATCTCTGCAAAACTCGATCAAGGTTGCTTAAGCAATCATCAAAAGAGGATCCATAGACGGAAAAATCGTCCATGAAAACCTCACAAATCTTTTCACAAAAGTCAGAGAATATAGCCATCATGCATCTTTGAAAGGTAGCAGGTGCATTACATAAACCAAAAGGCATACGTCTATAAGCAAAAGTACCAAAAGCGTAAGTAAAAGTAGTCTTTGATTGATCATTGGCTGACACAGGTATTTGAGAGAAACCATAATAGCCATCTAGAAAGCAAAAATGTGTATGTTTGGATAATCTTTCTAGCATTTGATCGATAAAAGGTAAGGGGTAATGATCTTTTTAGTAGCTTTATTTAATTTGCAAAAATCAATTACCATCCTATAACTTGTAATAATTCTTTGCGGGATCAACTCATCTTTATCATTAGGAATGACAGTAATACATCCCTTCTTAGGGACACAATGGGCAGGACTTACCCACTGACTATCAGCAACGGGATAAATTATACCTGCCTTAAGAAGCTTTAGTATTTCCTTTCTTACCACTTCCTTCATCTTAGGATTCAGCCGTCGTTGATGATCACGAACTGGTTTGGCATCTTCCTCCAAATTTATTTTATGTTGACACAGAGTGGGACTAATGCCCTTGAGATCATCAAGAGTATATCCAATAGCAGCGCACGGTGCTTCTTCAGAGTTTTCAATAATCTCTCTTCTTCAATCTCTGAAAGGTTAGCACTAATAATAACAGGATCTATCTTTTTCTCATCAAGATAAGCATATTTAAGAGTATCAGGTAACAGTTTAAGCTCAAACACGGGATCACCCTTAGGTGGAGGAGGATCCCCTAGGATTTCAATAGGCAAATTGTGTTTCAGGATGGGTTCCTGTTTAAAGAATACTTCATCTATTTCCCTTCTTTCATTCATAAACATATCGTTTTCATGGTCTAGCAAATATTGTTCTAAAGGATCACTAGGAGGTACGGCAATAGAAGCAAGACCAATAATTTCTTTACTAGGCAATTCCTCTTCATGGTGTTGTCTACGAAATTTAGAAAAGTTGAACTCATGAGACATATCACCTAAACCAATAGTAACAAGATCCTTTTTGCAATCTATCTTAGCATTAACAGTGTTCAAGAAGGGTCTACCAAATATAATGGGACAAAAGCTATCTTGTGGGGAACCAAGAACAAGAAAATCAGCAAGATATTTAGTTTTCCCACACAAGACTTCAACATCTCTAACGATTCCCATTGGTGAAATAGTATCTCTATTGGCAAGCTTAATTGTGACATCAATATCTTCTATCTCAGCGGGTGCAATGTCATGCATAATTTCTTTGTATAAGTCAAAAGGTATAGCACTAGCACTGGCACCCATATCACATAAGCCATGATAACAATGATCTCCTATTTTAACAGAAATAACAGGCATGCCTACCAAAGATCTAGGTTTATCTTTAGCACATGGTTTAGCAATTCTAGCAGTTTCATCATGAAAATGAATAACATGCCCATCAATATTATCAAACAAGAGATCTTTAACAATAGCAATATTAGGTTCAACTTTAATTTGCTCAGGAGGTGGATAGGTTCTAATATTGCTTTTACGAACCACAGTTGAAGCTTTAGCATGATCCTTTATCCTAACAGGGAAAGGTGGTTTCTCAACATAAGAAGTAGGAACAATAGGATCATTATAAGTGATAGTCTTTTCTTCAACTTTAATAGGTGCAGCTACTTTTACTTCTATGGGAGGATGATATTTAAACCACTTCTCCCTAGGGAGATCAACATGAGTAGCAAAAGATTCACAGAAAGAAGCTACTATTTTAGAGTCAAGTCCATATTTAGTGCTAAATTTATGGAAAACATTGGTATCCATAAAAGATTTAACACAATCAAATTTAGGTGTCATACCTGACTCCTTACCTTCGTCGAGGTTCCAATCTTCAGAGTTTCATTTAATTCTTTCCAATAAATGCCATTTGAATTCAATAGTCTTCGTCATAAAAGAGCCAGCACAAGAAGTATCGAGCATGGTGCGATTGTTATCAGAAAGCCGAGCATATAAATTTTGAATAATCATTTCTTTTGAGAGCTCATGATTGGGGCATGAATATAACATTGATTTAAGCCTCCCCCAAGCTTGAGCGATGCTTTCTCCTTCGCGAGGCCAGAAATTATATATATAATTGTGATGACGATGAACAAGATGCATAGGATAAAACTTCTGATGAAATTCCAATTTCAATCGTTTGTAGTTCCATGACCACGTATCATCACATAGCCTATACCATGTCAATGCATCTTACTTCAAAGATAAAGGGAAGACCTTATTCTTTGATAACATCTCTGAGTACACCTGCAAGCTTAAATAATCCACAAACTTCATCCACATATATTAGGTGCTCATCAGAATGCGTGGTTCTGTCTCCTGCAAAAGGATTAGCTAGCAGTTTTTCTATCATACCCGAAGGAATTTCAAAGCAAATATTTTCATTTTCAGTAGGTTCAGTAGGTTGAGGAGCAACTCTTTGCTCTACTGGTCGGGGTGAAGATACCCCGAACAAGCCCCTCAGAGGATTTCTTTCCATAGTAACAAGTGACAGTAAATTTCAGCACACTATATAAATTTTTCCTTACCAAATTCCACCTACCAAAGGCGCTTCACTCCCCGGCAATGGCGCCAGAAAAGAGTCTTGATGACCCACAAGTATAGGGGATCTATCGTAGTCCTTTTGATAAGTAAGAGTGTCAAACCCAACGAGGAGCAGAAGGAAACGATAAGCGGTTTTCAGCAAGGTATTCTCTACAAGCACTGAAATATAGGTAACAGATAGTCTTGTGATAGGATAATTTGTAACAAGTAACAAGTAACAAAATTAAATAAAGTGCAGCAAGGTGGCCCAATCCTTTTGTAGCAAAGGACAAGTGTGGACAAACTCTTATATAGAGAAAAGCGCTCCCGAGGACACATGGGAATATCGTCAAGCTAGTTTTCATCACGTTCATATGATTCGCGTTCAGTACTTTGATAATTTGGTATGTGGGTGGACCGGTGCTTGGGTACTGTCCTTACTTGGACAAGCATCCCACTTATGATTAACCTCTATTGCAAGCATCCGCAACTACAACAAAAGTATTAAGGTAAACCTAACCATAGCATGAAACATATGGATCCAAATCAGCCCCTTACGAAGCAACGCATAAACTAGGGTTTAAGCTTCTCTCACTCTAGAAACCCATCATCTACTTATTACTTCCCAATGCCTTCTTCTAGTCCCAAATAATGGTGAAGTGTCATGTAGTCGACGTTCACATAACACCACTAGAGGAGAGACAACATACATCTCATCAAAATATCGAACGAATACCAAATTCACATGACTACTAATAGCAAGACTTCTCCCATGTCCTCAGGAACAAACGTAACTACTCACAAAGCATATTCATGTTCATAATTAGAGGGGTATTAATATGCATATAGGATCTGAACATATGATCTTCCACCAAATAAACCAACTAGCATCAACTACAAGGAGTAATTAACACTACTAGCAACCCACTGGTACCAATCCCAGACTTGGAGACAAGAATTGGATACAAGAGATGAACTAGGGTTTTGAGAGGAGATGGTGCTGGTGAAGATGTTTATGGAGATTGCCCTCTCCTGATGAGAGGAGCGTTGGTGATGACGATGGCGATGATTTCCCCCTCCCGGAGGGAAGTTTCCCTGGCAAAACAGCTCCGCCAGAGCCCTAGATTAGTTCCGCCTCGTGGCTGTGGAGTCTCGTCCGGGAAGATGGATTATGATTTTTTTCTCATCGGAAGACTCCATATAGCAGAAGATGGCCATCGGAGGGCCACCAGGGGGGCCATGAGGTAGGAGGCGCGCCCAGGGGGGTAGGGCGCGCCCCCCACCCTCGTGGGCAGGGTGTGGCCCCCTGGTGAACTTCTTGTGCTCAGTATTTATTATATATTCTGAAAATGACTTCCGTGAAGTTTCAGAACTTTTGGAGCTGTGCAGAATAGGTCTCTAATATTTGCTCCTTTTCTAGCCCAGAATCCCAGCGGCCGGCATTCTCCGTCTTTATGTAAACTTTGTAAAATAAGAGAGAATAGGCATAAGTATTGTGACATAATGTGTAATAACAACCCATAATGCAATAAATATCGATATAATAGCATGATGCAAAATGGACGTATCAGCATGCTAGATAGCGGTCGATGTGTGGAGTAATAGTAGTAGGTGCAGAAACGTTTCGGTCTAGTTGACACGGCCGTGATGCCTATGTTCATGATCATGCCTAGATATTCTCATTACTATGCGCTCTTTGAAGGAAATATGCCCTAGAGGCAATAATAAAGTTATTACTTATTTCCTTATATCATGATAAATGTTTATTATTCATGCTAGAATTGTATTAACTAGAAACATAATACATGTGTGAATACATAGACAAACATAGTGTCACTAGTATGCCTCTACTTGACTAGCTCGTTGATCAAAGATGGTTGAGTTTCCTAGCCATAGACATGAGTTTTCATTTGATTAATGGGATCACATCATTAGGAGAATGATGTGATTAAATTGAACCATTTCGTTAGCTTAGCACTTGATCGTTTAGTTTACTGCTATTGCTTTCTCCATGACTTATACATGTTCCTATGACTATGAGATTATGCAACTCCCAAATACCAGAAGAACAGTTTGTGTGCTACCAAACGTCATAACGTAACTGGGTGATTATAAAGGTGCTCTACAGGTGTCTCTGATGGTGTTTCTTGAGTTGGCATAGATCAAGAATAGGATTTGTCACTCCGATTGTCGGAGAGGTATCTCTGGGCCCTCTCGGTAATGCGCATCACTATAAGCCTTGCAAGCAATGTGACTAATGAGTTAGTTACGGGATGATGCACTACGGAACGAGTAAAGAGACTTGCCGGTAACGAGATTGAGCTAGGTATTAAGATACCGACGATCGAATCTCGGGCAAGTAACTTACCGATGACAAAGGGAACAACGTATATTGTTATGCGGTTTGACCGATAAAGATCTTCGTAGAATATTTAGGAACCAATATGAGCATCCAGGTTCTGCTATTGGTTATTGACTGGAGACGTGTCTCGGTCATGTCTACATAGTTCTCAAACCCGTAGGGTCCGCATGCTTAAAGTTCTGTGACGATCGGTATTATGAGTTTTTGAGTTTTGATGTATCGAAAGTAGTTTGGAGTCCCGGATATGATCACGGACATAACGAGGAGTCTCGAAATGGTCGAAACGTAAAGATCGATATATTGGACGACTATGTTCGGACACCAAAAGTGTTTCGGGAGGTTTCGGGCATATACTGGAGTACCGGGGGGTTACCGGAACCCCACGGGGAGTATATTGGGCCTAATGGGCCCTAGTGGGAGAAGAGGAGGGGCAGCCAAGGGCAGCCGTGCGCCCCCTCCCCCTCTAGTCCGAATCGAACAATGAGGGGGCGGCGCCCCCCTTTCCTTCTCTTCCTCTCTCCCTTCCTTCCCTTCTCCTACTCCTACTAGGAAAGGAGTCCTACTCCCGGTGGGGGTAGGACTCCCCCATTGGTGCGCCCTCCTCCTTGGCCGGCCGCCTCCCCCTAGCTCCTTTATATATGGGGCAGGGAGGCACCCCATGAAGACAAAAATTGATCATTGATCTCTTAGCCGTGTGCGGTGCCCCCCTCCACCATAATCCACCTCGGTCATATCGTAGCGGTGCTTAGGCGAAACCTAGCGTTGGTAGCATCATCATCACCATCACCACGCCATCATGCTGACGAAGCTCTTCCCGGAAGCTCTACTGGATCGTGAGCTCGCGGGACGTCACCGAGCTAAACGTGTGTTGAACGCGGAGGTGTCGTACGTTCGTTGCTAAGGATCGGTCGATCGTGAAGACGTACGACTACATCAACCGCGTTGTTATAACGTTTCCGCTTACGGTCTACGAGGGTAAATAGACAACACTCTCCCCTCTTGTTGTTATGCATCACCATGATCTTGCATGTGCGTAGGAATTTTTTTGAAATTACTACGTTCCCCAACAATGGCATCCGAGCCAGGTTTATGCGTAGATGTTATGTGCACGAGTAGAACACAAGTGAGTTGTGGGCGATACAAGTCATACTGCTTACCAGCATGTCATACTTTAGTTCGGCGGTATTGTTGGATGAAGCGGCCCGGACCGACATTACGCGTACGCTTACGCGAGACTGGTTCTACCGATGTGCTTTGCACACAGGTGGCTGGCGGGTGTCAGTTTCTCCAACTTTAGTTGAACCGAGTGTGGCTATGCCCGGTCCTTGTGAAGGTTAAAACAGCACTAACTTGACGAAATATCATTGTGGTTTTGATGCGTAGGTAAGAACGGTTCTTGCTCAACCCGTAGCAGCCACGTAAAACTTGCAACAACAAAGTAGAGACATCTAACTTGTTTTTGCAGGGCATGTTGTGATATGATATGGTCAAGACATGATGCTATATTTATTGTATGAGATGATCATGTTTTGTAACGGAGTTATCGGCAACTGGCAGGAGCCATATGGTTGTCGCTTTATTGTATGCAATGCAATCGCCCTATAATTGCTTTACTTTATCAATAAGTGATAGCGATAGTCGTAGAAGCAATAGTTGGCGAGACATCAACGATGCTACGATGGAGATCAAGGTGTCGCGCCAGTGACGATGGTGATCATGGCGGTGCTTTGGAGATGGAGATCAAAGGCACAAGATGATGATGGCCATATCATATCACTTATAATGATTGCATGCGATGTTTATCCTTTATGCATCTTATTTTTCTTTGTTTGATGGTAGCATTATAAGATGATCTCTCACTAAATTTCAAGGTAAAAGTGTTCTCCCTGAGTATGCACCGTTGCCAAAGTTCGTTGTGCTGAGACACCACATGATGATCGGGTGTGATAAGCTCAATGTTCATCTACAACGGGTGTAAATATGGCCTAGCATATGTAGATATGACCTTGGAACACTAAGACCGAAAGGTCGAGCGTGAATCATATAGTAGATATGATCAACATAGAGATGTTCACCATTGAAAACTACTCCATCTCACGTGATGATCGGTTATGGTTTAGTTGATATGGATCACGTGATCACTTAGATTATTAGAGGGATGTCTATCTAAGTGGGAGTTCTTCAGTAATATGATTAATTGAACTTAAATTTATCATGAACTTAGTACCTGATAGTATTTTGCCAGTCTATGTTATTGTAGATAGATGGCCTGTGCTGTTGTTCCGTTGAATTTTAATGTGTTCCTTGAGAAAGCAAAGTTGAAATATGATGGTAGCAATTACACGGACTGGGTCCGTAACTTGAGTATTATCCTCATTGCTGCATAGAAGAATTACGTCCTGGAAGCACCGTTGGGTGCCAGGCCTGCTGCAGATGCTACTGTCGACGTTAAGAACGTCTGGCAGAGCAAAGCTGGTGACTACTCAATAGTTCAGTGTGCCAAGCTTTACGGCTTAGAACCGGGACTTCAACGACGTTTTGAATGTCATTGAGCATATGAGATGTTCCACGAGTTGAAGTTAATATTTCAAGCAAATGCCCGAATTGAGAGATATGAAGTCTCCAATAAGTTCTACATATGCAAGATGGAGGAGAATATTTCTGTCAGTGAACGTATACTCAAAATGTCTAGGTATAACAATCACTTGATTCAACTGGGAGTTAATCTTCCAGATGATAGTGTCATTGAAAGAATTCTTCAATCACTGCCACCAAGCTATAAGAGCTTCGTGATGAACTATAATATGCAAGGGATGAATAAAACACCAGTTGAAGAGTACCACTGTCATTTGCATTCATTACTGTTAGTTTACATTGAGTATGACTTGACTGGATCTCTTTTACCATGAATTACAATGTCTAGTCAGTCCTTGATCTTTAAAGGTGCTCTACATTTATGTTTTGCGGTCTCAGAAAGGGCTAGCGAGATACCATCTTGTTATATCATATTATGATTGTTTTGAGAAAGTGTTGTCATCCGAGATTTATTATTATTGCTCGCTAGTTGATTATGCCATTGATATGAGTAAACATGAGACCTATGCGTTATTGTGACTATGGTTAGTCTATAATCTTTGCTGAAAACTTGAATGCTGGCTTTACATATTTACAACAATAAGAGCAAACAGAGTTTGTAAAAGTTTTTCTTTCTCACTTTCATTTTGTCAACTGAGTTGCTTGAGGACAAGCAAAGGTTTAAGCTTGGGGGAGTTGATACGTCTCCATCGTATCTACTTTCCAAACACTTTTGCCCTTGTTTTGGACTCTAACTTGCATGATTTGAATGGAACTAACCCGGACTGACGTTGTTTTCAGCAGAATTGACATGGTGTTATTTATGTGCAGAAACAAAAGTTCTCGGAATGACCTGAAACTCCACGCAGCGTATTTTGGGAAATAATAAAAAATCCTGGCAAAAGATCAAGACCAGGGGGCCCACCCCCTAGCCATGTGGGTGGGGGCGCGCCTACCCCCTGGGCGCGCCCCCTACCTCGTGGGCCCCCTGGAGCTCCTCCGACCTCAACTCCAACTCTATATATTCACTTTCGGGGTGAAAAAAATCGAGGAGAAGGATTCATCGCGTTTTACGATACAGAGCCACCGCCAAGCCCTAAAACCTCTCGGGAGGCCTGATCTGGAGTCCGTTCGGGGCTCCAGAGAGGGGAATCCGTCGCCGTCGTCATCATCAACCATCCTCCATCACCAATTTATGATGCTCACCGCCGTGCGTGAGTAATTCCATCGTAGGCTTGCTGGACGGTGATGGGTTGGATGAGATTTATCATGTAACCGAGTTTGTTTTGTTAGGGTTTGATCCCTAGTATCCACTATGTTCTGAGATTGATGTTGCTATGACTTTGCTATGCTTAATGCTTGTCACTAGGGCCCGAGTGCCATGATTTCAGATCTGAACCTATTATGTTTTCATGAATATATGTGAGTTCTTGATCCTATCTTGCAAGTCTATAGTCACCTACTATGTGTTATGATCCGGCAACCCCGAAGTGACAATAATCGGGACCACTCCTGGTGATGACCGTAGTTTGAGGAGTTCATGTATTCACTATGTGTTAATGCTTTGGTCTGGTACTCTTTTAAAAGGAGGCCTTAATATCCCTTAGTTTTCACTAGGACCCCGCTGCCACGGGAGGGTAGGACAAAAGATGTCATGCAAGTTCTTTTCCATAAGCACGTATGACTATATTCGGAATACATGCCTACATTACATTGATGAATTGGAGCTAGTTCTGTGTCACCCTAGGTTATGACTGTTACATGATGAACCGCATCCGGCATAATTCTCTATCACCGATCCATTGCCTACGAGCTTTCCATATATTGTTCTTCACTTATTTACTTTTCCGTTGCTATTGTTACAATCACCACAAAATACCAAAAACACTACTTTTGCTACCATTACCTTTTGTTACCGTTACCACTTCTATCATATTACTTTGCTAGTAAAAACTTTGCTGCAGATATTAAGTTTCCAGGTGTGGTTGAATTGACAACTCAGCTACTAATACTTGAGAATATTCTTTGGCTCCCCTTGTGTCGAATCAATAAATTTGGGTTGAATACTCTACCCTCGAAAACTGTTGCAATCCCCTATACTGTGGTTATCAAGACTATTTTCTGGCGCCGTTGCCGGGGAGCATAGCTCTATTCTTTGAGTCACTCGGGATTTATATCTGCTCATCATTGTGAAGAACTTGAAAGATCCAAGAACCAAGATTTATCCCTCAACTACGAGGGGAGGTAAGGAACTGCCATCTAGCTCTGCACTTGATTCACCTTCTGTTTTGAGTAAGCCTGCGACACCTAAACCTGCTTCTGCCATTCAGTCTGTTATGTCGCATATTATTAATGATGCCACTTCTGCTATGCATGATACTTATGATGAAACTACTTCTATGCTTGATACTACTGTGCCACTTGGTGAATTTCTTGATGAACAACTTGCTAGGGATAGAGAGAATGAAATTATTGAAACTGATAATATTGATGAAAGTGATGATGAAGACTCTCCCCCTAATTAATATGAATTGCCTGTTTTCCTGAGGGTTATGTTATGGATGAAGAAGCTACTAGAGCTATTTTAGCTTGCAATGATAGATATGATCTAAAGAGGTTATTAGCTAAATGGAAGCAGCAATCCCTTAATGCTAGAATGAAACCTGACACTGCTTTCGCTACTTCACCTATCTGTGTTACTGGTAAGGATTATGAATTCTCTGTTGATCCTGATATAATTACTTTGGTTGAATCTGATCCTTTTTATGGCTATGAATCTGAAACTGTTGTGGCACATCTTACTAAATTAAATGATATAGCCACCCTGTTCACTAATGATGAGAGAACTCGTTACTTTTATATCCTTAAAATATTTCCGTTCTCATTAAAGGGTGATGCTAAGATATGGTTTAATTCTCTTGATCTTGGTTGTGTGCGTAGTCCCCAGGATATGATTTATTACTTCTCTGCAAAATATTTCCCTGCTCATAAGAAACAAGTTGCCTTAAGGGATATATATAATTTTGTGCAACTTGAAGAAGAGAGTCTCCCACAAGCTTGGGGGAGGCTTCTCCAATTACTTAATGCTTTGCCTGATCATCCTCTTAAGAAAAATGAAATACTTGATATCTTTAATAATGGACTAACAGATGCTTCCAGAGATTACTTGGATAGTTGTGATGGTTCTGTTTTCAGGGAAAGAACACCGGATGAAGCTGAAATTCTATTAAATAATATGTTGACTAATGAAAATAATTGGACACTTCTTGAGCCTATTCGTAAACCAACTCTGAAGAAGAGAGGTGTTCTATTTCTCAGTCCTGAAGATATGCAAGAGGCAAAAAATCCATGAAAGAAAAGGGTATTAAAGCTGAAGATGTTAAGAATTTACCTCCTATTGAAGAAATACATGGTCTTAATTTACCGCCTGTCGAAGAAATGAATTTTTTTAATCCATCTCCTATTGAAGAAATACATGGTCTTGATAACCCGACACAGGTAGTAAAGGTAAATTCTCTCTATAGATATGATAAAGCTGAAACCCCATTTACTAAGTTTGCTAGCCCATGCTTAGATGAGTTTGTGGTTAAGCAAGAAGACTTCAATGCTTATTTTGATAGAGAATTAAAACGCAGTGCTGATATGCTTGAACACTTGGGTAATTATATGGCCAATGTCAAAGGTGAACTTAAACTTATAAGTAAACATGCTTCTATGGTTACCACTCAAGTAGAACAAGTACTTAAAGCTCAAAATGATTTACTCAATGAATTGAATAGTAAGAATAATGATTTTGCTGTTAGAGTGGCTACTAGAACTGGTAAAATGACTCAGGCACCTTTGTATCCTGAAGGCCACCCTAAGAGAATTGAGCAAGATTCTCAGAGAAATAATATAGATGCACCTAGTCCTTCTAAAAGGAAGAAAAAGAAGAATGATAGGACTTTGCATGCTTCTAGTGAACCTATTACTGAAACACCTGAGAATCCAAATGATATTTCTATTTCTGATGCTGAAACACAATCTGGTAATGAACCTGAAACTAGTGATAATGTTAATGGTAATGTTCATGTTGATGATCAACCTAGTAATGATAATGATATAGAAATTGAACCTGTTGTTGATCTTGATAACCCACAATCAAAGAATCAACGTTATGATAAGAGAGACTTTGTTGCTAGGAAAGACGGTAAAGAAAGAGAACCATGGGTTCAGAAACCCATGCCTTTTCCTCCCAAACCATCCAAGAAAAAGGATGATGAGGATTTTGAGCGCTTTGCTGAAATGATTAGACCTATCTTTTTGCGTATGCGATTAACTGATATGCTTAAAATGAATCCTTATGCTAAGTACATGAAAGAAATTGTTACTAATAAAAGAAAGATACCTGAAGCTGAAATTTCCACCATGCTTGCTAATTAAACTTTTAAAGGTGGAATACCAAAGAAACTTGGAGATCCAGGAGTACCCACTATACCATGCTCCATTAAAAGAAACTATGTTAAAACTGCTTTTTGTGATCTTGGAGCCGGTGTTAGTGTTATGCCTCTCTCTTTATATCATAGATTTGATTTGAATAAGTTGACATCTACTAAAATATCTTTGCAAATGGCTGATAAATCAACTGCTATACCTGTCGGTACTTGTGAGGATGTGCCTGTTGTGGTTGCAAACGTTACTATTTTAACGGACTTTGTTATTCTTGATATTCCCAAGGACGATAGTATGTCTATTATTCTTGGAAGACCCTTTTTGAATACTGCAGGGGCTGTTATTGATTGCAACAAAGGCAATGTCACTTTTCATGTTAATGGTAATGAGCATACGGTACACTTCCGAGGAAACAACCTCAAGTACAGAGTATTAATTCTATTGGAAAAATTCCATCAATTATTTTTGGAGGTTTTGAATTTCCACTTCCTACTGTCAAGAAGAAATATGATATTCTTATTGTTGGGGATGTGCATATCCCCTTTGAGGTAACCTAGTGTTATTCAAAATTCTCCGGTTCCATGTTATTCGGAATGAGTATGTTAACAAGACTTGATCAACCTTGTTAATGGATTCCTTTTTATGATCATGAGAGGGATGAATTTAGAAAACACAACTCTCTATACCCTCTTTTTACTTTCTGTTATTTATATTAAATAAAATAAAAATAGTATTTTCTATCTGTTATCTGAATTATCCATTCAATATAAAAATACCCCGAAAATAAAATTTCTCCAAATGCCCTGAAATTTAAATATGATTTTTTGGAATATTTGAGAATATTTGGCACTGAGAACACAACAGGGGGGCATCCACCTGGCCACGAGGGTGGAGGGCGCGCCCTACCCCCTGGGCGTGCCCCCTGCCTCGTGGGCCCACGGTGGTCCTCCTCCACTTATTCCTGCACCCACACACTCCTTCTTCCTCCCACAAACACCATTATCTAGCTCAAGCACGAGTTCTACCTCATTTTGCTGCAATTTTCGATCTCCTTGCTCAAAGCACCTCTCACAAAACTGCTTTGGGGGATTGTTCCTTGGTATGTGACTCCTCCATTGGTCCAATTAGTTTTTGTTCTAGTGCTTTATTCATTGCAAATTTGTGCTGCCTAGGTGACCATGTTCTTGAGCTTGCATGTCAAATTTATATGGTTCCAAGTAGTTTTGATGCATGATATAGGCTCTAGGCACTTGTAGGAGTAGTTGCTATCAATTTTGTTGAGTTTGGTTCACTTTTATTTGATGTTACTAAAAATTTCAGAAATTTTCTAGAGGAGGAAATATGTTTAGGAAAATGTACCACGGTGGTTCTTCAAGGAAACAAGAACCCAGGCTTGCAATGCGTGATGTTGATGATGAGCCACCAAGGGACGCTCCAGTGCGGCCTTGTGAATGACCTTCAGAGGACTTCATGGATCGAGCGGGGATTAAGGAAGAATTTAACGCATATTTGCGTAACGCTGATCTTGTGAGCTTCGAGGAAGAAAAATGCCGTCAGTACCACTATCTCACTAGTTTCTTTGTGAGGAGGTTTTAATTTTCATCTTCACGTAATTCTCAAACTGTCCTGTTTGATCTTTATGAAAATTCTTACACTATGGACTTAGAGGACTTTACCACTTCTTGCAAACTTCCACAATGGGGTAGTGCTAGTGAACCTCGGAAATCTGAATTTAGAAATTTTCTTGCTAGTATAACTGTGGGGGAATCTAGAGATATAGCACAAGCTAACATGGGGAGCATTCACTTTCCTGCTATACATTATTTTGCTCTCTTCATAGGTAGATGTATTAATGGTAAAGATGAAGCATGTCACATGTGTGTCCCTGACCTCAGTATTCTTAGGAGTGCTATGCTAGGGAGATAAATCTTATAATTTGGGAACCATTGTTGCACGTAGGTTGCATCTTAATAGATTTAATGGAGATATATTTGGTGGAATTGATGCAACCCGCATAGCTAATTTTCTTGGTATAACCATACGTGAGGATGATATTGAGTTGCCTCCTGCTTATTTGGATTATGAGGCTATGGTTTGTCATCAGTTTGTTGAGAGGAACGATCAATTCCTCCAGTACCGACTAATCTTTGACAGATGATGCACCTATCACGTCGCTCTCCCTGCTTCTACTTTCTTTGGCTTTCAGGAAAAAGGGAGATATTCTATAACCAGAGGGGAAGCGGAAGAATATAAGAGGAGAGCTAAGATAACTCGCCTCCAAGCTGCAGCCCATGATGCAATAACTGCTACATCTCAGTACGACCCCAACTACAACTTTGGATATCCGCCAGGCCATCTGTGGCATTATACCAACTTAGGCCAAGAGCCTAAGCTTGGGGGAGCACATATTTCTCACCGACATTATATTCATGTTCACACACTCATTGCTAGATGTCGGTGCACATACTTTTTCATTGTAATATCCATGCTAGTTTATTTTCCTTTTTATGCTCTCTTCTTGTGTGTTTAATAAACCTTAAGAAAAACCAAAAAAATTAGTTGTAGCTTTTAGCTAGTTTTAATTTCCATGCTTGTAGTAGTAATTAAAAAGAAAACCCAAAAAGATTTCCTATTCTTCTTTTTGCTTGTTGGGAGCTTTCCCGTGTAAATAGTTTTATTTCTTTTCTTTTCTTTGCGGGTCGATAGGAGAAGACCATAATTAAATTGTTGAAGTGGCTCTTATATGAATTATTGTTGATCTGACAAAAGATCCCATATTGCCTTGTCTTCTCCTGTTTATTGAATGCTTACAGATTCCAGCTTAGTCCAATGCATGTGCACTATTATTATTATCCACATCATTCGGTCGTGCAAGTGAAAGGCAATTATGACGATATATGATGGACTGACTAAGATGAGAAAAGCTGGTATGAACTCGACCTCTCTTGTTTTTGTAAATATGATTAGTTCATCATTCCTGATTCAGCCTATTATGAATAAACATGTTTACAATGACAACTAGAGATCATAGTTTCTTGTGCCATGCTTAATTAGCTAGGAGCTTATAATGGTTTACCTTGCGTGCCAACATGCTACTAAAATGGTTGTAATGTGGTATGATAGGGTGGTATCCTCTTTTGAACGATTCGAGTGGCTTGACTTGGCACATGTTCACGCATGTAGTTGAAACAAAATCAACATAGCCTCTACGATATTTATGTTCATGGTGCATTATATGCTACTCATGCTTGCATTCGGTGTTGATTAATTTTAATGCATGTTCATTATTGTTGTCGCTCTCTAGCTGGTCGCTTCCCAGTCTTTTTCTAGCCTTCACCTGTACTAAGAGGAAATACTGCTTGTGCATCCAACTCCATAAAACCCCAAAGTTATTCCATATGAGTCCACCATACCTACCTATATACGGTATCTACATGCCGTTCCAAGTAAATTTGTATGTGCCAAACTCTAAACCTTCAAATAAACATCCTGTTCTGCATGCTCGAATAGCTCATGTACCAACTAGGGTTGTCCGTATCTTCCATGTTATGCGGGTTATTCTCAAGAGGACTAGACTCCGCTCCTCACTCACGAGAAAGTGGCTGGTCACCGGGACCAAGTCCCATGCTTTATGCAAATCAAATCAAAATAATTGCAAACAAAACTCCACCTAGGACTCTTGTTAGTTGGAGGCACTCATTGTTTCGAGCAAGCCATGGATTGATGCTTGTTGGTGGAGGGGGAGTATAAACTTTACCATTCTGTTTGGGAACCGCCTATAATGTGTGTAGCATGGAAGATATCGCCATCTCTTGGTTGTTATGTTGACAATGAAAGTATGCCGCTCAAAATATTATTCACCTCTATTTCAAAACCGAGCTCTAGTACCTCTACAAATCCCTACTTCCCTCTACGAAGGGCTTATCTATTTACTTTCATGTTGAGTCATCCTCCTCTTATTAAAAAGCACCAGTTGGAGAGCACCACTGTCATTTGCATTCATTACTGTTAGTTTACATTGAGTATGACTTGACTGGATCTCTTTTACCATGAATTACAATGTCTAGTCAGTCCTTGATCTTTAAAAGTGCTCTGAATTTATGTTTTGCGGTCTCAGAAAGGGCTAGCGAGATGCCATCTTATTATATCATATTGTTTTGAGAAAGTATTGTCATCCGAGATTTATTATTATTGCTCGCTAGTTGATTATGCCATTGATATGAGTAAACATGAGACCTATGCATTATTGTGACTATGGTTAGTCTATAATCTTTGCTGAAAACTTGAATGCTGGCTTTACATATTCACAACAACAAGAGCAAACAGAGTTTGTAAAAGTTTTTCTTTATCACTTTCAGTTTTTCAACTGAATTGCTTGAGGACAAGCAAAGGTTTAAGCTTGGGGGAGTTGATACGTCTCCGTCGTATCTACTTTTCCAAACACTTTTGCCCTTGTTTTGGACTCTAACTTGCATGATTTGAATGGAACTAACCCGGACTAACGCTGTTTTCAGCAGAATTGCCATGGTGTTATTTATGTGCAGAAACAAAAGTTCTCGGAATGACCTGAAACTCCACGCAGCGTATTTTTGGAAATAATAAAAAATCCTGGCAAAAGATCAAGACCAGGGGGGCCCACACCCTAGCCACGAGGGTGGGGGCGCGCCTGCCCCCTGGGCGCGCCCCTACCTCGTGGGCCCCCTGGAGCTCCTCTGACCTCAACTCCAACTCTATATATTCACTTTCGGGTAGAAAAAAATCGAGGAGAAGGATTCATCGCGTTTTACAAGACGGAGCCGCCGCCAAGCCCTAAAACCTCTCGGGAGGCCTGATCTGGAGTCCGTTCGGGGCTCCAGAGAGGGGAATCCGTCGCCGTCGTCATCATCAACCATCCTCCATCACCAATTTATGATGCTCACCGCCGTGCGTGAGTAATTCCATCGTAGGCTTGCTGGACGGTGATGGGTTGGATGAGATTTATCATGTAACCGAGTTTGTTTTGTTAGGGTTTGATCCCTAGTATCCACTATGTTCTGAGATTGATGTTGCTATGACTTTGCTATGCTTAATGCTTGTCACTAGGGCCCGAGTGCCATGATTTCAGATCTGAACCTATTATGTTTTCATGAATATATGTGAGTTCTTGATCCTATCTTGCAAGTCTATAGTCACCTACTATGTGTTATGATCCGGCAACCCCGAAGTGACAATAATCGGGACCACTCCCGGTGATGACCGTAGTTTGAGGAGTTCATGTATTCACTATGTGTTAAAGCTTTGGTCCGGTACTCTATTAAAAGGAGGCCTTAATATCCCTTAGTTTCCGCTAGGACCCCGCTTCCACGGGAGGGTAGGACAAAAGATGTCATGCAAGTTCTTTTCTATAAGTATGTATGACTATATTCGGAATACATGCCTACATTACATTGATGAATTGGAGCTAGTTCGGTGTCACCCTAGGTTATGACTGTTACATGATGAAACGCATCCGGCATAATTCTCTATCACTGATCCATTGCCTACGAGCTTTCCATATATTGTTCTTCGCTTATTTACTTTTCCGTTGCTATTGTTACAATCACTACAAAATACCAAAAACACTACTTTTGCTACCATTACCTTTTGTTACATTTACCACTTCTATCATATTACTTTGCTAGTAAATACTTTGCTGCAGATATTAAGTTTCCAAGTGTGCTTGAATTGACAACTCAGCTGCTAATACTTGAGAATATTCTTTGGCTCCCCTTGTGTCGAATCAATAAATTTGGGTTGAATACTCTACCCTCGAAAACTATTGCGATCCCCTATACTTGTGGGTTATCAGCTACCTCTACATCTACCTTCGGGATTAGTTTTAGACCTGAATAATTGTTATTTGGTGCCAGCGTTAAGCATGAACATTATATCTGGATCTTGTTTGATGCGAGACGGTTATTCATTTAAATCTGAGAATAATGGTTGTTCTATTTTTATGAGTAATATATTTTATGGTCATGCACCCTCGAAGAGTGGTCTATTTGTGTTGAATCTCGATAGTAGTGATATACATATTCATAATGTTGAAGCCAAAAGATGCAGAGTTGATAATGATAGTGCAACTTATTTGTGGCACTGCCGTTTGGGTCATATTGGTGTAAAGCACATGAAGAAACTCCATACTGATGGACTTTTGGAATCACTTGATTATGAATCACTTGGTACTTGCGAACCATGCCTCATGGGCAAGATTACTAAAACGCCGTTCTCCAGAACAATGGAGTGAGCAATAGATTTATTGGAAATCATACATACTGATGTATGTGGTTCGATGAATAATGAGGCTCGCGGCGGGGATCGTTATTTTTTCACCTTCACAGATGATTTGAGCAGATATGGGTATATCTACTTAATGAAGCATAAATCTGAAACATTTGAAAAGTTCAAAGAATTTCAGAGTGAAGTGGAAAATCATCGTAACAAGAAAATAAAGTTTCTACGATCTGATCATGGAGGAGAATTTGAGTTACGAGTTTGGTCTACATTTGATAAGCTCGAACCCAAAACGGAGAAATATGTCTTCATAGGATACCCAAAGGAAACTGTTGGGTACACCTTCTGTCACAGATCCGAAGGCAAGACATTTGTTGCTAAGAATGTATCCTTTCTAGAGAAAGAGTTTCTCTCGAAAGAAGTGAGTGGAAGGAAAGTAGAACTTGATGAGGTAACTGTACCTGCTCCCTTATTGGAAAGTAGTTCATCACAGAAACCGGTTCCTGTGACGCCCACACCAATTAGTGAGGAAGCTAATGATATTGATCAGGAAACTTCAGATCAAGCTACTACCGAACCTCGTAGGTCAACCAGAATAAGATCCGCTCCAGAGTGGTACGGTAATCCTATTCGGGAGGTCATGTTACTTGACCAAAGCGAACCTACGAACTATGAAGAAGCGATGGTGAGCCCAGTTTCCGCAAAATGGCTTGAAGCCATGAAATCTAAGGTGGGATCCATGTATGAGAACAAAGTGTGGACTTTGGTTGACTTGCCCGATGATCGGCAAGCCATAGAAAATAAATGGATCTTCAAGAAGAAGACTGACACTGACGGTAATGTTAATGTATACAAAGCTCGACTTGTTGCGAAAGGTTTTCGATAAGTTCAAGGGGTTGACTACGATGAGACTTTCTCATCCGTAGCGATGCTTAAGTCTGTCCGAATCATGTTAGCAATTGCCGCATTTTATGATTATGAAATTTGGCAAATGGATGTCAAAACTGCATTCCTGAACGGATTTCTGGAAGAAGAGTTGTATATGATGCAACCAGAAGGTTTTGTCGATCCAAAGGGCGCTAACAAAGTGTGCAAGCTCTAGCGATCCATTTATGGACTGGTGCAAGCCTCTCGGAGTTGGAATAAACGTTTTGATAGTGTGATCAAAGCATATGGTTTTATACAAACTTTTGGAGAAGCCTGTATTTACAAGTGAGTGGGAGCTCTGTAGCATTTCTAATATTATATGTGGATGACATATTTGTCTGTGTCAAAACCGGCGGATCTCGGGTAGGGGGTCCCGAACTGTGCGTCTAAGGCGGATGGTAACAGGAGGCAGGGGACACGATGTTTACCCAGGTTCGGGCCCTCTTGATGGAGGTAATACCCTACGTCCTGCTTGATTGTTCTTGATGATATGAGTATTACAAGAGTTGATCTACCACGAGATCAGAGAGGCTAAACCCTAGAAGCTAGCCTATGGTATGATTGTATGTTGTCCTACGGACTAAACCCTCCGGTTTATATAGAAACCGGAGGGGGCTAGGGTTACACAAGGTCGGTTACAAGGGAGGAGATATACATATCTGTATTGCCTAGCTTGCCTTCCACACCAAGTAGAGTCCCATCCGGACATGGGACGAAGTCTTCAATCTTGTATCTTCATAGTCCAACAGTCTGGCCAAAGGATATAGTCCGGCTGTCCGGAGACCCCCTAATCCAGGACTCCCTCAGTAGCCCCTGAACCAGGCTTCAATGACGATGAGTCCGGCGCGCAGTATTGTCTTCGGCATTGCAAGGCGGGTTCCTCCTCCGAATACTCCATGGAAGAGTTTGAACACAAGGATAGTGTCCGGCCCTGCAAAACAAGTTCCACATACCACCGTAGAGAGAATAATATTTCCACCAATCTAATCTGCTGACACGTTTTGACAGCATGACATCATGCCACGGCCCGGTCATTATTCGAACCGTTTTTCTCAACCAGCACCGCACATATCGCGAGGCGGTTTTCTTGACACGTCTTGTCAAAGTAGAGATCGTGTTCCCCCTATCACAGGATTCTCATCAATACGGACATGGGTAACCCAACCGCGCCATCAATTACGGCACCTGGGGAATAAGCGGTTTTACCAGGCAAGTGGGGAGACACATCGCCTCTTCCGCCCTTATAAAGGGACAAGGATTTACTATTTTCACCCATGCCTTCTTCCTCCTTGCTTACCCATTCCCGCACACTCGAGCTCTAGCGCCCAAGCTCGCGTTCTTCTTCTCAAACCACTCCAAGCATGTCCGGAGCAGGAGGCAAGTGGATGGTCTCCTCCGCCACGGAGGAGAATGTCGGCGTTCTAGGAACGGGGGTCCCCAAACTTGCCTGCCTGCGGCCTGCGGCGTGGCTCAAGTGGGGGCCCAGCGCGGCCCATCTTCATCAGCTAAAGCTCAAGACCCTCGCGAGGGGCCAAGCCTCACGGGGCAGACGACCGGAAGCTTCCTCAGAGGCAGCCTCATCAGGCAGGCTCGCGAGGAGGCGGAGAGATCAAGGCAGGGGTACCTCACGAGGAGCCCGTGACGCAAGCCATGACGATCGAGACCAGGCGGGCGCCGGCCTGCGTAGTGTCCTTGTTTCCCCTTTGGTGCAAAGGGGGCAAGCGCAGGACAAGGCACCGGGCAAAGGTTACCATTCCGGTGCAACGAGACCAAGACCAGCAGAGCGGCAGGACGGAGGTCACCGTGGAGCCCAAGACGGCGTCATCACCAGTACTTTTGGCAGCCGAAGACCACCTTTGGTCAGGATAACTTGTACTAGATGTTCCCCTTCAAAATGGCCAATTGTTGGCGCCCTTCCCGCTCATTATTTGGGAAGAGGCCCAGGGCCCCTATAAATAGAGCTAGCCATCACAGGAGGAAGGGGACAGATCGAGGGGAGAAAAAGACCGAGGGGAAATAAGAGAGAGACGGTTAGAGATCTGGTAGAACCCCAGCAAAGAGAGAGAGGCGACTGAACTCACCCTAGCAGTTCATCGCACCAGCTCAAGAACACCTCTCGCGAGGCTGTTCTTCCCTTGTACTGTTCCTCATCAGCCCCTGAGGCAATCCACCACACCACACACTGGAGTAGGGTATTACACCACAACGGTGGCCCGAACCTGTATAAACCTTGTGTCCCTTGTGTTGTTTGTTGTTTCCAGCTTAGATCACGTGAGGAGGTTGGACGCAGATCGATAGGGGAGAGATCTCCGCGCGCACCCCAGTGTTCGAACCTCAAGGGTCTGCCGGAACCCGAAATCCGACATTTGGCGCACCAGGTAGGGGTGCGCCGAAATCTTTCTTCCGCTGTTCGTGTACGATCTTCCGTCGTGTCCACGGCTGACGCTCGTCGGGCTCGCACCGAGCGCCGGGCTGCTCTCGCCACCCGCGTCGCCCAGACGGCGCCCGTCGACGGACATCCTCGTCGTTCCCCATCGCCTGCCACCAACGCCGCCACCGGCCCGGTGGGGAACGAGCAGCAGGCCTCCTCCCAGCATCCTTCGGTGCGGCGGGGGGGCCGCACCGCCACACCGTCGCTGACTCTAGCCGCTTCGTCGTCCCACGCCCATCGCGCCCCCACGGGCGCGCACGCCGCACTGCTCCTGGCAAGAGAGCTCTTGCACTACCGCCTCGTCGACGACCTCTACGAGGACTGGCTCACCGGCATCACCGAGCTCGTCAGCGCCGCAGGGGGCTCCCCCTTGCCGTGCCTCTCGCTGCCTCGCCCTCCATTCCGTGCAGGAGGCGGGGATCAGGAGGCTTCTCCACCACCTCCTCCCCAAGAAGGCGCCCTGGCTCCAAGGCACGCAGCCCCAGGGCGAGACCCTCCGTGTCCGGCGCCTGCGCAGCAAGAAAGGAGCTGCCAAGAGATCCCTCGTCCCCAAGAAGGTGCTCGCGCGCTCCCAGCGCCGGCGCACCAAGATCGCGTCCCTGCACCTCCACTCCAAGACCCCGCGCTGCTCCAAGCGGCGGCGCATGGTAATCCCCAGGAACAAGCCCAGTACCAGCAAAAGGCACCGGTGGCCACAGCAGGCTGCCGTGCTCTCACCGCCGAGCTACGCGGCGTCGCATGGCCAGGCAAGTTCAAGCCTGACCTGCCCCCTCGCTATGATGGCACGGCGGACCCCGCGGAGTTCCTGCAGCTCTACGAGCTATGCATCGAAGCCGCCAATGGAGACGAAAGGGTCATGGCGAACTGGTTCCCCATGGCGCTCAAGGACGGGGCCCGCACCTGGCTCCTGAACCTGGCTCCTGGCACGATCTCCTCCTGGGACGAGATGCGCACTCGCTTCATCGCCAACTTCCAGGGCACTCGCGACCAGCCCCCGGCCGTGAGCGATCTGTGCCGCATTAAGCAGCAGCAGGGGGAAACCCTGCATAAATACATCCAGTGCTTCAACAACGCTCGCGTCAAGATCCCCAAGGTGACTGAAGAAGCCATCATCTCGGCCTTCTCTGATGGCATACGCGACATCAAGATGAAGGAGGAGCTAGCAATCCATGAAGACATGTGCACATCCCTGGAGCTGTTCAACTTGGCGACCAAGTGCGCCAGGGCTGAGGAAGGGCGCCTTTCCCTCCTCGAACTCCTGGCTGCCGACCCAGAAGAGAAGAAGCCCAAGGCCAAGGACGTGAAGTGCAAGGGGGCTGTTGTGCTTGCAGCGGAACCAAACACCAAGCGAGGCAGGGATCAGCCTGAGTCATCCAAGGGCAGCCGGTACTGCGTGTACCACGACCTCCACACCCACAACACCAACGAATGTCAAGAGCTCAAGGCCGTGAGAGATGGGCGTGTTGGCCGATTCCCCGAGCGCAATGAAAGGGGATATGGCCGAGGAGGAGGAAGAGGTGGCGGACGATCGGAAGACCGTGGCCCTTGGCAAGGGTGGCGTGACCGACCTCACGAGGATCACTAGCAGGATCAGCCTCGCGAGGGAGGCTGGAGAGATCAGCCTTGTGAGGATCGCCCGTACAACAACGCAGGCCTTCCTCCTCTGCCGCCACCGCCAAGGAGGAACGAAGACCAACATCCAGACGAGGGAGCTGAGGGCTTCTAGGAGCCGCGCGCGATCGCTTGCATCTTGGGTGGCGTGCAGGCCCCAGCCTCACAGTGCATCTTCAAGCAGTTTGCTCGCGAGGTGAATGCAGTCCTCCCCAAGCTTGAGGCCACGCGCCCTCTCAGGTGGTCCGCGTGCGCTATCACGTTCAGCTCAGTGGATCAGCTCAAGTGCACGGCAATGGCCGGGGTCCTCCCGATGCTTTGCTCCCCAGTCATCAGCAACGTGCAGGTCACCAGGACCCTCATTGACGGCGGAGCAGGACTCAATGTCCTGTCCGTCAAGATGATCGACAATCTCCACGTGCCGTACGATCAGCTTCAGCCAACAAAGCCATTCCCAGGAGTCACTGATGGTTCCACTGTTCCAATAGGGCAGGTTCGTCTTCCAGTTACCTTCGGGCAGCGCAACAACTACCGCACCGAGCTCATCGACTTCGACGTCGCCCACATCCGTCTGCCATACAATGCCATCCTCGGGTACCCAGCCCTGGCCAAGTTCATGGCAGTGACTCACCATGGATACAATGTCCTCAAGATGCCAGGAAGCGGTGGAGTCATCACCGTACCCTGTGAAGAAAGGGATGTCGTGTGTTCACTTGAGCGCGCATTCCAAGCCGCAGCAATCGAAGACCCGGACCGCAGAAACGGAAGGCTTCCCGAGGTGACCCTTAAGAAGAAGAAGGTTTCGCCTGACCCAAGCCATAAGGAGGCAGGCGCCTCCGGAGGTGTCGCGTCAGGATCTGCGCCCAATCAGGGAGCGCCACCCTCCCTCGCATAGGAAGGTGCGCCCGGCGCCCTCCTCAGGCAGGGCTCCGGGGCTCTTTCTTGGAGAGACACCGACTTTCCAAGGTCGCGAGGGAGGCGCTCGGGCACCACTTGGAGGGGTGCTTCTAGGTACGTTTCCCTCAGGAAGATACAAGGCAAGGAAGACCAAACCCTCAGGAGTTCATCGCAAGAAACACCCAGGAGCTACAGGAGTCGAGAGTCATGCGCGGCAGCCGCCGCTTGCCCACCGTAGCCCCACATCCAGGCGAGGATGGTGGGCTGCGCGTCTGCATTGACGTGCTAGGGCTCAACCGAGCCGCGTCTCAGGAGCGCCTCTGGCCTTCACGCGTGGGGCGTTGCGAGGGTCCACCTCACAGCTACGTTCGCATGCCTTTCAGCCTGCCGAACGCGGTCGCCTCTCATCAGCGCCTGCTGAGGAGCATTCTGGAGGCTCAGGAGGTCAGGCATCGTGCGGTCCTGGCGGAGATGGAGATGGCCCTCGGAGCCCCGCCTGTGCCCCCGGAGCCCCCCGAGGCTCCTGGGCCTGGGGGCTCTTGAGGATCGACGTCTTCATCACGCATCGCCCGCTTCTTCAGCATCACTTCATCTTCAACGGCACCAGGTGACATCTTTCTAAGTCCTGTTTTTAGCTGGGAGCGCCCACAGGGCTGCATCATTCCCAGGTCGCGTGGGTCCGTCCCTGCGGCATGCATCCGTTTTGCTTATGCTCTTTACTTACCTTGTTGGGGGCGCCCCTCGGGCTGCATCATCCCCAAGCTGCTCGGGCCTGGCCCAGCGACGTTTGCTTTTCCCGCATCTACTTAAAATGAATTTGCTCTTTCGCGCTTAATTGTCACCTGCTGCTTATCACGGACTTCTCCGCCTTCATGCAAAGCGCTTGCACGTTAAAAGGGGGGTACCTGAGCATCGTGACTCATGGGCTCCTACTGGCTCTCCAGCCCTCACCCCCTAGCCTTGACCCACGGCATCGCGACCTGTCATACCAGCGGCGGCTGAGCTAGCTCGAGGGCCAAGACCTGAGGATGTAGAGCATTTGCATTCTAACCACCCTGCAGGAGCACACCATTGATAAAGGCCCAGAGCCAGGCGCAACCCGCCTCGAGGTAGGGCCTCGTGAGTCCCGCGCTGGCTCACGAGTGCCCAGATACACCTCTCCTAGCCCTACCGTGCCGGCCACGTGTCAGGGCGGGGCTGTACACGCCCCGGGGCTCCTCCCGAAGGGGAGCCCCCTCCCACGTACCAGTGGAAGCACCATGCTCCGCGCTGGCTGACGACACTGCCGAGGAGCGGCTATGCCCGTACACATACGGAAGCGCTATGCTCCGCGCTGGTGATAAACAACTGAGGGCGGCCCACGGCCGTACCAACCTCAGGGAGCCCGGAGCTCAGTGTCCGGAACCATCGCAACGCCTCCCCTCGGGAGCGCCATGCGAGGGGGCTGGACACGGGGGCTACGCCCGGGCCTCGCCCGAGCGCACGCCACCCAGCCAGGTCCCTCGGACCTGGTCGTCACGCGCCCCTCCCTGAGCGGAGCCAAGGTACGGAAACCCGTTTGAATGTCAAGGGGGACTCTTGAGCATTGTGACTCAGGAGCCTAACTTGCCCCATAGCCCCTCACTCCTTAGTCCCGTCCTGGTTTCCGGTCGGGGCTAACACTAGGTGATGTATGCGCGGGGCCGGACCCTGCCGACGCAGAACGATCAATCCACTCCTCGTTCCCCCCCCTTTCCTACTTGTTGCTTATGCGTCAAGGGGGACTCCTGAGCACCACGACCCAGGAGCCTAACTTGCCACGTAGCCCCTCACTCCTTAGTCCCGTCCTGGTTTCCGGCCGGGGCTAACACTGGGTGAGGTACGCGCGGGGCCGGGCCCTGCCGACGTAGAGCGTGAGCAAGTAGGGGAGAAAAATGCAAATCCCAGGAAATTCAAAGCAAATATTACAAGCCATAGATTGTTTCACGACGTCAAACACAAGTTTAAACGCCTCCGCGAGGCATCGTGCATGTTGCAGGAATAAAAACAGGATAGAAGCCGCGAAGGGATCACTCTCCAGTGGCGCCGCCGCCTGTGGTGGAGTCACGCTGGGCGACCCCGCCTCCTTGGGCCGTGGAGCTAGCGGCACCGCGCCCGGGCAAGATGCTGATGGCGCGGAACCTCCCTAGCAAAGCTTCGGCTCGGCCTTTCACGGCCTCAGCGGCAGCGGCGGCAAGGTCGCCGCTCACGGGTTCCAGCAGGCTATCGAACTCGACGTCGGGGTCACGCAGGTAGACGTGGCTGAGGACATGCGTCAGCGCCGCAGAAGACAGGGCATGCACCTCGGCCTCGGCCGTGGGGCCAAGGCCGTCTACGACATCTTCAAGCGCACGGACCAGGAAGGGAAGCAGCTCGGCAGGGCCGTCCTCCGCACCGGCCAGCGGCTCCTCCAAGCCGCTCTCGTAAAGCACCTTCAGCGCGGCACGAGCCCTCTTCTCCATCTTCGCGAAGGCCACCCGATCCTCCGCCAGGACCTTCGCCTTGGCGTCTAGCTCGGCCCTCTCCGCCTTCAGTGACCGCTCCAGCGTCTCCAACCGACCATGGCGGTCATCAAGCTTGACGTCCTGGTCCTTGACGGTAGCCTCCCGAGCCTTCATCTCCTTCTCTTTCTCGCGGTCGTGGACCTCCTTGGCGAGCTCGTCGCGCAGGCCTTGCAGGTCAGTCTCCAGCACCTCGCGGCGAGCCTTGGCAGCCTCAGCGTCGCCCAGGGCAGCGTCGCGAGCGTCCTTCTCTTGATTGGCGGCCTGCTTCTGCCCATCGGAGGCTGCCATGGCCTGGCTCAGCGCTGCTCGGACGGAGGCAGCGGAACGGGCCCAGCCAGAAGCTAACTCCAGGCGCCTGGCCACTAGGCGAGGGTCCGCGCTCAGAAGATCCTCCCGCAGCTGGCTCAGCTCGCTAGCGACCTGGTCGAAGACGGTGGCAGAGGAAACAGAAGAAGCGGGAACCGGTGGAGCGGGCGAAGAAGACGGCAGCGTGATCACGGCTTGGCAGGAAGGAAACCCCTGGGCCTTGGCTGCCCCGGCTGCAGCATCGAGCGCAGTCGACTCCAGGGTCAGCGGGGCCACGGGGCTAACTCCTCACCGAGGCGTCCCCGTCGGACTCGCGAGGACGACCGGGCAGGGGAAGCGCGAGCCGCGCCGCGTTTCCCCTCAGTGGATGAAGGCGCCATCCCGGCAGGTGGACTCACCCTGAGCGGGGCCGCAGAAGCCCCTTTCAACCTCTTCGCCGCAGGCGCTATCCTGACAAAAGAGTATGGACGTCAAGCCTCGGCGGCAGAAACCAAGCAAAGCACGAATCGAGCACTTACTGGTCGTCGCTCACGGACCCAAGCAACCTCCGGCCAAACTTGAAGCCCGAGAGCCTGCAGCTGGGGTCAGCCTCGGGAGGCCCGGAAGCAGAAGGCACGTCGGGAGGGCTGGAGCTGGCCTCGGATCGCTCAGGGACCAGAGCAGACCCTGGGGGAACCAGCCCCAACCTGCCCTTCCTCGCAACCAAGGGAGAGTCCCCCCCTCCTCGCCTGGCGCCGGCCTCGTCGTCGTCTGGCATGGAGCGGAGGACCTGGGACCTGCGCCGAGGGAAAGACTCCCTCGACTCCTCGCCAGTCGCCTCGGAGTCAGATTCTTCTTCCTCCGCCTCTTCTTCCCCCTCGCTCTCGCTGGAGCTGTCGGAGGACACGTTCACCATCGCCAGCGCCGCAAGACCCTCGAGAGCTTCCGCAGGCACCAGCCCATCGCCATTAAAGGTGGGCATGGCGTTCACCACCTGCTCCCAATCGTCGCGAAGGAACAGGGGGACGGGGGCGCCCACCGGCTTCGCCACGTCTCCCCAACCAAGGAATGGAGGGTCGCGACCAGATTCTCATCTGTCAGGGCCTCAGAGCTTAGGCGCAAGGTGGCGTCCACTTCCCCAAGCCTCCACAATGGGAGCGAGTGCTCCTGGAGTGGAGCCACCCGGTGCTCCAAGGACTCACTCAGGAGCGTGGCTCCAGTCAGCTTCGCCGTCCCCAAGTTGCTCGGCCTCAGGTCCGCGTTCATCCTCTTCAGCACCACCCTCGCACGGGGGTCGACGAGCTCCACGCGGGACCACGCGTCGACAGCCTTGGGCTACCCCGTAGGCAACACCAGACGGGGGTGGAGGCGCCCGAGGTCCACCATGACCCACTTGCTCCGGAAGCCTTCGATTCTCTTCCCAGGCTTCGAGATGGCATTGGAATTGGAGTATGCGATGAAGCTCGCACACGCGGAGACATGGCCACCAGAAACCCAGAGGGAAAATAGTGATGCAACAAGGCCACCGAGGGCTTTACCCCGACATGAGCCTCACAGTAGTAAGCAAAAATCGCCAGGAGAAGAACAGAGTTGGGGTGGAGATGCAGAGCCTGCAAGTTGTACTGGCGGAGAACAGCAAAGAAGAACTCAGAGAAAGGAGGCACCAGACCGGTGACGATGGCGCTCACAAAAAGCGGATAGAAGGTGATCCCCCTGCTTTCAGGCTGGTCGGAGCCGGCCTTGAGCATAGTCGCCCCCTTGCTGCCCTGCACCACCATCATCAGGCGCGTGAGGGCGAAGTTCTTCTCCAGCAAGTTCGGGGAATCCAGGGCCGGCGAGTACCAGGCCTCGGTCGGGGACTTGCGAGGCGCCATGGCGTGCCGGGCGAGAAGGATTGAGACTGATCTGGAGGATTTCGGAAGCAAGAAGGAGGAGAGCAAGAAAGGGGATCTGGGGCGAGGCGAACGAGAACAAAGCAAGTAAGTTTGGCCCGGGCACCTCTTTTGTCAGATGGACAGTTGCCGAAGCGTCGTGGGAAGCGCAGACGCCCACATCCAATCAATCGCCATGCGGCGCCCAAGGCCGCAGGCTGTTAGGGCCCGCGGCGCTTCGCGCTTGCCCCTTCGCTTCCCTGCTAGGCCAAGCCCGGGCGCGCCTTGGGCCTGGGGGCTACTGTCGGCGTTCTGGGAACGGGGGTCCCCAGACTTGCCTGCCTGCGGCCTGCGGCGTGGCTCAAGTGGGGGCCCAGCGTGGTCCATCTTCATTAGCTCAAGCTCAAGACCCGCGCGAGGGGCCAAGCCTCGTGGGGCGAACGACCGGAAGCTTCCTTAGAGGCAGCCTCATCAGGCAGGCTCGCGAGGAGGCGGAGAGATCAAGGCAGGGGTACCTCACGAGGAGCCCGTGATGCAAGCCATGACGATCGAGACCAGGTGGGCGCTAGGCGGGCGCCGGCCTGCGCAGTGTCCTTGTTTCCCCTTTGGTGCAAAGGGGGCAAGCGCAGGCCAAGGCACCGGTCAAAGGTTACCATTCCGGTGCAACGAGATCAAGACCAGCAGAGCGGCAGGACAGAGGTCACCGTGGAGCCCAAGACGGTGTCATCACCAGTACTTTTGGTAGCCGAAGACCACCTTTGGTCAGGATAACTTGTACTAGATGTTCCCCTTCAAAATGGCAAATTGTTGGCGCCCTTCCCGCTCATTATTTGGGGAGAGGCCCGGGGCCCCTATAAATAGAGCTAGCCACCATAGGAGGAAGGGGACAGACCGAGGGGAGAAAAAGACCGAGGGGAAATAAGAGAGAGACGGCTAGAGATCTGGTAGAACCCTAGCAGAGAGAGAGAGAGGCGACTGAACTCACCCTGGCAGTTCATCGCACCAGCTCAAGAACACCTCTTGCGAGGCTGTTCTTCCCTTGTACTGTTCCTCATCAGCCCCTGAGGCAATCCACCACACCACACACTGGAGTAGGGTATTACACCACAACGGTGGCCCGAACCAGTATAAACCTTGTGTCCCTTGTTTTGTTCGTTGTTTCCAGCTTAGATCACGCGAGGAGGTTGGACGCAGATCGGTAGGGGAGAGATCTCCGCGTGCACCCTAGTGTTCGAACCTCAAGGGTCTGCCGGAACCCGAAATCCATCAGAGAACATAAAAAAGTTACGAGAAGCCGGATATCTGGCCGCGGACATCGCGCACCGGCTGCAAGATGGAGGGCAGATCATCCCTACGCCCGAACCCCATGAGAGGGTAGTTTTTCGGGAAAATTTTGTTTTTGCCACTCTAGATTTTGCCAATTTTCCTTATGCCACTCTAGATTTTGACATTTCAGTTTTGCCACTCTTACCTTTTGACAATTATCACAATTGCCATTCCGTGGCAAAACCAAAATAAATTAGAGTGGCAATTGTGATACATTGTCAAAAACTAGAGTGGCAAAAGTGATATAAAATTAATTTGCTTTTGCCACATAATGGCAAGTGTGATATTTGTCAAAAGCTAAGAGTGGCAAAACTGAAATGTTAGAAACTAGAGTGGCATAAGGAAAATTGGCAAAATCTAGAGTGGGAAAAACAAAATTTTCCCTAGTTTTTCTTACCCACTTCGTCCGCGGACTGGGGTTTCCCCTCCACCCATTCGTCCGCGGGCTCATGTTCTACTACGGGCTGGATTTTCACGATCTGGCCCCCAATTTCATCCTCAACATCTCGGCGTTTATCGTCGTGTGCGAGGCCTTCCTCCGCATCAAGCCCCATTTCGGCCTGTGGCTGAAGACTTTTAATGTCAAACCGAAGGGGGTGGTCGGCCAGCAGGCAGAGTGTGGAGGCGCCATGGTGGGCAAGATGCCTAACGTCACCTGGCTCGAAGGCTCCTATGTGGATACCATAAAGGGGTGGCAATCAGGGTGGTTCTACATCACCGAGCCGCGCGACTCCAACTGGGCGGCGGCCCCCAAATTTCAATTCGGAGTCCCCACGCGGCTCACCTCCTCGAAAGAGAAGGGCCTGTCCTGGGGTTCTTTGGTAGAGCTGACCGGACTCCAGACCTGCATCCAAAACATGACAACCAAGAAAAAAAAGCTTGTCAACGTGGTCCAGGTTATGCTCTTCCGCTGGATCCTTCCGTGTCAACAACGGGCATTTGATTTGTGGGAGTTCGACTCGGCCAAGCACCAGACGCTGCGAGAGCTCTATGACACGACGCACGAAGACGTCTGGAGGGTGTTGTTCTAGAGCGCCGAGATTCCTCCCTCCCTCATCGAGGACCGCGGACTCAGCACAAAGCGCCGCGCCAATCCGGTAGGCTTTTATATCGCTCAGGGTATTTATTTGCCCCGGTTTAGTTATGTGCAGGATCTAAGCTTCCATGTCATTAACAGGACTGGATAAAGACGGCGGAGCAGCTTGATTGCCCAGCCCCTCTGCCCGAAGATCCTGCAGACGCTCTTCTAACAAAGATGCTGACCCCAGCACCTTACGAGGTGCCGGCAAAGAAGGCCAAGAAGAAGGCCGCGGGGACCCGAAAGGGTCTCCAACGCAAGGTTGTATCGGACTCATCGTCCGACGACTCCGACGCGCACTCCTCCCACGGAAATGAGGAGGAGGAGAAAAGTTCTCCCCCCAGCCGGGAGAGACAAGAAAAGGAAGGTCGACCCATCCGAGGAGGCCGAAGGGTCCAAGAAGGGAAGGACCCTCCCTCCTGACTGCGCCACGACGGCCGCCGACGGCGGCGACGTGTGGCTACCCAGGGGCAAGCCCCTGGCGAAATCGTAAGTGTCCGGACACCATAGTACTTCATGGTAGGTTTTATTGCACTGCCTCTCCTTATGTCGAACATAATTATGCAGTCCATCCTGACGTATCCTCGTCGAGCGGCCCTTTGGACTCGTCGGATATGAACAGTGGTTCTCTCCCGACCGCTTCCACCCCTCACCCTACGGACAACGCCGAGGTGTTGTCTCAAAAGGCACCAAGCCAAGGGGAGGTGGTCCTGGGGGTGCCTCGAGGCGACTTCCCGGACGCTGGGTACCAAGGGAGCGAGGCTCCTACGGGCTCCGAGTTCGGCCCCCAGCCGAACACTGCACCGAAACCTTCGATGGTTCCGGACTCCGGCAGGCGGTCCCGCGTTAAGGGGGGCCAACCATCCGTGCCGGTGTCCTCTGTCCATCCAGAGGCACCGGACAACTTGCTGGAAGCGCTTCGCAGCGCTTCCATCGACGAAGAGCACCGAACTATCATGAGTGCGGTGGTCGAGAAAGTTCAGTCCGCCAAAAACAGGCTGACCAAAGCTTGCGCCAGCCTCCTAGCAGGCTTTGAGGTAAGTAATCAAAATATACATATATAAGAAAATATTACCGCATAGATAGTAGCCCCTGATGCTCTGTTCGGCGTTCAAGAAGAAAAGCCGAATAGAGTATCAAATGATGACTCGGGAGTCTAATCAGAATGTATCTATGTGTATGTGCAGGCTTCACTGCTGGCCGCTGCCGCACGTACTGCGGAGGTCTCTGCACTGAAGCAGGACCTGGAGCGGTCCAAGACCGAGCTCAGCCTTATACCAAGAGGCAGCTCGAGGAGAACAAAGGTAAGCAATACCTTTGTCTATATATTTAAAAATAAGTTCGGGTGTAAAGTAATAGGATCATCATGGGTTTGCCAGCGGCCACGACCGAAGTGGTGACCCTGAGGAAGGCGTTGTCCGAGGCCGAAGACAAAGCGGCCAAGGAGCGGATTGAATGGGAGAAGCAAGAAGCCTGAGTAGGCGAGGTGCAGCAAGAGCTCGAGGCTCTCACCAAAAAGCACGAGTCCTTGGAGCTTGACTCTAAGACGCGAGAGTCCGAGCTCGCGCAGGCGCTTGAAAGCGTCCGGAGCGCCAAGGCCGAAGCCCACAAGGCCCTCCAGGAGATTGACGCGGTGAAGAAGATAGCAGCGGGTAAGGCATTCGTTATGCAAAGCAAGCACGTGAAGGAGACTTTCCTTTTTCTTATCCGAGTTTGGAGTTCTCCAGGAGCATTTGCAAATCTTCCCCGCAGTGTACTGGATGCCGCAGAGTTTTACCGAGCTGAGGAGGGGAGCTCGACGAAGAAGTTGTTCTGGTCTCAGTATACTGGGACCGAACACCCCGTGCCCTTGAGCGACCAGCTGAAGCAGTTGGTCGAGCTTCACAAGGCGGCCGAACAGGCCATGAGGGGCCTTATAGTCCGGATGTGGCTTGGCGAGCCCCTGTCCGGTAGCTACTTCGGTCTAGTGAGGCGGCTTGTGGAAGCCTACCCACGGCTTGAAGTCATAAAGCGATCCGTCTGCATCGAGGGTGCACGCGGGGCTTTTGCCCGGGCGAAGGTGCACTAGGCGAAGCTGGACGCCGTGAAGCTGGTGAAGGAGGGGCCGCTGGAGGGCAATGAGCATCGCTGCCCCGAGAATTATTATGAGAGTGTCCTGAAGGGTTCCCGCCTAGTGGCGGATGAGTGTGCCAAGGATGTAATTTTTGAATGAACATGCTCATGTGATCCTGTAATATGAAACGAGTTCATTTGCGCCATGCGACGCTTTCTTAATTTAAAATATTACCTTCTGTGCGGCTGTTTATAAAATCTGAGAGTTGGCCAGTCGTCGGCTTCTGCCCCCATGTAACTAGTACTGGGGTGTTCAGGATAAAACTGAGCACTCTTTACCCCAATTTTGGGTCCTTCAAGGGAGGTGTTCAGCGCAACGAACCAGGCAATCGGACTATAATGCTTTATCACTCTCACTTAGCCATAGAAGTCTATAATTTTAAATTTTGGCGAAGCCCCTGGTATTCAGAGGGCCGAATTTGGGGCGCTATACACACCTAAGCCGGACAAGACCGACTCCTCGCCCGAAGCGGAAAACGTATTTAAGGACTTGAGACCTCTCGAACAGCGACCAGTCTCTCGCCTTATCATGATAGTCAGTTTTCGGCTTTCTCTACTAAGGTGCTCGTCCAGAAGAACTGGGGCACAATCGCAGTAGTTCTCCCACCGCTACCTTAGCCGATATAGCGGAACGTAAGGTACCAAAGCATCGGAGCCGGGCGAACCCAACATTTTACCAAAGACATGATTTAGAGCTGATGCATATAATGCTATAAGTTCGGGGTGCCGCACTGTGGAAAGTGTTTGGACTTCTTGCGCCGTATTATGGGGTAAACGAGAGCCCATGGCGAACTGACCGTACCCGAACGTGCGGGTGCGGATGGACATATAAGAGAAAGAGAAAAAAAACTTAAATAATGCAATGATAGATTAATGATATGCATTGTTATTTAAATAATACGTCGAAGCGTACTGGTACAAGTAGTGCAATGAGCAGAAAGTAGGACAATTCGAAATGTCCTATCCTAGGGCAAGCTGCGCATAGATAGTAAAAAACGGGTATATCAATTATTATTAGAGACCACCTGGGGGTTCCCGTGTTCATCTTAGCTTCTTGCCGTCTTGGTTGTTGCTTCCAGAATGTGTCCGACAATCGTACTGCTGGAAAGGGCTTCCAGAGAGTTAGGCCCTGAAAGAGAAAAGGAATGATAAAGGTATACAACCCCTAGGGCGGTTAAGCCACATTGCGGGGCGTGTCCTGATCGTGCCCCCGCCTATGTCCATGGTATTTTCAGTGCGTAGTTATGTACGCGCGGCACGGATTTCGTCGCTTGACTGGGACTCGGACGGGGGCCGAATTTCTACGCGAGCTCTGATCGTGCCAGGCGATCCTGTTGCAGCTTGTTCCGGACTCGCTTGAAGGTGTTCGGGGGCTGTGACGCCGAATGAGTGGTCTACCTTAAAAGGCTGCTTTGTGCTTCTGCTGCAAGGGTCGCAATGTGCTCTTCCGTGCGGAGCGAGCGTTCTGTGTTTCCATTTACTGTCATGACCCCCCTGGGTCCTGGCATCTTGAGCTTGAGGTATGCGTAATGCGGCACTATATTAAATTTTGCAAATGGTGTCCGTCCGAGCAGTGCGTGATAGCCACTGCGAAACAGGACGATATCGAAGATTAATTCTTCGCTTCGGAAGTTGTCCGGTGATCCGAAGACCACTTCCAGTGTGATTGAGCCTGTGCAATGGGCCTCTACACCTGGGATGATGCCTTTGAAGGTGGTTTTGCTGGGTTTGATCCTCGAGGGATCGATACCCATTTTTCGCACTGTATCCTGATAGAGCAGGTTCAGGCTGCTGCCGCCGTCCATAAGGACTCGAGTGGGGTGAGATCCGTCAATGATGGGGTCTAGGACCAGTGTGGCGGATCCGCCATGACGGATGCTAGTGGCGTGGTCCCTGCGATCGAAGGTGATCGGGCAAGCAGACCATGGGTTGAACTTTGGGGCGACGGGCTCCATCGCATAGACGTCCCTTAGTGCATGCTTCCGCTCCCTCTTGGGAATGTGGGTTGCGTATATCATGTTTAACATCTTCACTTGTGGGGGAAACCCCTTCTGTCCTCCTGTCTTCGGCGGCCCGGGCTCCTCCTCGTCATCGCTATGTAGCCCCTTGTCCTTGTTTTCGACATTTAACTTGCCGACCTGCTTGAACACCCAACATTATCTGTTGGTGTGATTGGCTGGCTTGTCGGGGGTGCCGTGGATTTGACACGAGCGATCCAGTATGCGACCCAAACTGGACGGAGCCGGAGTATTTCTTTTAAATGGCTTTTTCCGCTAACCAGATCTAGAGCCTTTGAATCCGACGTTGACTATCGTATCTTCAGTGTTATCGCCGTTATTGCGGCGCTTTGGTCTGTTATGACATTGCCTATCATTAACATCATTGGTATCCGTGGTGTCCGGATTCCTTGATGTGTTGTTGCTGCGAGCCAGCCAGCTATCCTCGCCCGCGCAAAAGCGGGTCATGAGTGTTGTGAGGGCTGCCATAGATTTCGGCTTCTCCTAGCCGAGGTGGCGGGCGAGCCACTCGTCGCGGATGTTATGCTTGAATGCCGCTAGGGCCTCTGCGTCTGGACAGTCTACAATTTGGTTTTTCTTAGTTAGGAACCGTGTCCAGAATTGTCTGGCCAATTCCCCTGGCTGTTGGGTTATGTGGCTCAAGTCATCAGCATCCGGTGGCCGCACATAAGTGCCCTGGAAGTTGTCAAGAAATGCGTCTTCCAGATCCTCCCAACTGCCGACCGACTCTGCTGGCAACTTGTTCAGCCAATGCAGACCTGGCCCTTTGAGTTTTAGTGGGAGGTACTTGATGGAGTGTAGATCATCATCGCGAGCCATGTGGATGTGAAGGAGGAAATCCTCAATCCATACAGCAGGATCTGTGGTGCCATCGTATGATTCGATATTTACGGGTTTGAAACCCTCCGGGAATTTGTGATTCATAACTTCATCAGTGAAGCATAGGGGGTGTGCGGCGCCTCTGTGCCGGGCTATATCCCGACGCAGTTCATATGAATCTTGTCTGCTGTATTCGGCCCGGTCGGATTTACTCTTGGTGTATCCGACACGACGATCATCGTCTCGTGTTGGCACGCGTGTCCGTGACCCGTATATTGACCTTGCGATTTTTGCCTTACTGTCCAATACGTCTCGCAGGTCCCTTGTGTTGTTCCGGGACTTAGTATTTTTGATTGAGTGGCGGCGGGGTGCAGGCTGAACTTCAAGCTGAAATGCCTCTCTGGCTCGGCCATGCGGTGGCCGGTCAGCTGCATCATACACTGGTGAATGAGGTTTCAATGCTTCCTCCTTGAGGTGAGGTAGCAACCTACGTTTTGGGTAACTCTTGGAGGGGCGCTCAAGTTCATACTCCTCGGCCGCAAGGAATTCGGTCCACCTGTCTGCTAGCAAGTCTTGATCAGCTTGAAGTTGTTGCTGCTTTTTCTTCAGGCTATTTGTCGTGGTCATAAGCCGGCGCTTGAAGTGCTCTTGCTCAACGGTGTCCTCAGGCATGATAAATTCTTCGTCGCCGAGGCTCGCCTTGTCTTTGGAGAGAGGCATGTAATTGTCCTCCTCCGGTTCTCCATCTGCTACCCGCTCTGGAGGGCTAGCTTGTTCGTCCTCTGGCTCTACATCGTGCTGGAGGGGATTGTTGTTGTCTTCGGCACTATCCGGAGTGCTATTATCTCGTGTGCCAGTATCACTATTTTTGTTGTGGCGGGACTTAGAGCAGTGCCGCTGACGTCGGCGCTTGGGGTGCTTCTTGGAGGGGGCATCCTCCGCTGTCTCATTGCCATTGCCTTCTTTGGGGGTGTCCACCATGTATATATCATATGCTGAGGTGGCGGTCCAGCGCCCTGTGGGCGGTGGTTCCTGTTCATCTCCTACATCATCGTCCATGCCGTCGAAGTCTTCGGAGTCAAAGTCGAGCATGTCGGTTAAGTCGTCGACAGTGGCTACTAAGTGGGTGGTGGGTGGACAGCGAATTTTTTCGTCGTCCACATCCCATTCTAGCCGGACATAGTTCGGCCAAGGTTCTCCTGACAGGGAGAGAGACCTTAATGAATTTAGCACATCGCCGAAAGGTGAGTGCTGAAAGATATCCGCGGAGGTGAACTCCATGATCGGCGCCCAATCGGGTGCGGATTCAGGAGGCTCGGAGCCCGTGGCCGGAGAAGAATCCAGTGGTTCGGTGATACGTCTCCAACGTATCTGTAATTTTTGATTGCTCCATGCTATATTATCTACTGTTTTGGACATTATTGGGCTTTATTATCCACTTTTATATTATTTTTGGGACTAACCTATTAACCGGAGGCCCAGCCCAGAATTGTTGTTCTTGCCTGTTTTAGGGTTTCGAAGAAAAGGAATATCAAACGGAGTCCAAACGGAATGAAACCTTCGGGAATGTGATTTTCTCACCGAATACAACTCAGGAGACTTGGACCCTATGTCAAGGCACGTAACAGGAGGCCACAAGGTAGGGGGCGCGCCCTACCCTACCAGGCACACCCCCACCCTCGTGGGCCCCCTGTTGCTCCACCGACGTACTTCTTCCTCCTATATATATATATATATATATATATATATATCCACATACCCCCAAACGATCAGAGACGGGGCCAAAAACCTAATTCCACCGCCGCAACTTTCTATATCCACGAGATCCCATCTTGGGGCCTGTTCCGGAGCTCCGCCGGAGGGGGCATCGATCACGGAGGGCTTCTACATCATCATCCAAGCCCCTCCGATGAAGTGTGAGTAGTTTACTTCAGACCTACGGGTCCATAGTTAGAAGCTAGATGGCTTCTTCTCTCTTTTTGGATCTCAATACAATGTTCTCCCCCACTCTCGTGGAGATCTATTCGATGTAATCTTCTTTTTATGGTGTGTTTGTTGAGATCGATGAATTGTGGGTTTATGATCAAGTCTATCTATGAATAATATTTGAATCTTCTCTGAATTCTTTTATGTATGATTGGTTATCTTTGCAAGTCTCTTCGAATTATCAGTTTGGTTTGGCCTACTAGATTGGTTGTTCTTGCCATGGGAGAAGTGCTTAGCTTTGGGTTCGATCTTGCGGTGTCCTTTCCCAGTGACAGAAGGGGCAGCAAGGCATGTATTGTATCGTTGCCATCGAGGATAACAAGATGGTTTTTTTATCATATTGCATGAAACTATCCCTCTACATCATGTCATCTTGCTTAAGGTGTTACTCTATTTTTAACTTAATACTCTAGATGCATGCTGGATAGCGGTCGATGAGTGGAGTAATAGTAGTAGATGCAGGCAGGAGTCGGTCTACTTGTCTCGGACGTGATGCCTATATACATGATCATACCTAGATATTCTCATAACTATGCTCAATTCTGTAAATTGCTCAACAGTAATTTGTTCACCCACCGTAGAATACTTATGCTCTTGAGAGAAGCCACTAGTGAAACCTATGGCCCCCGGGTCTCTTTCTCATCATATTAATCTCCATCACTTTATTTTTTCTTTGCTTTTTCTTTGCCTTTTACTTTTTACTTTGCATCTCTATACCAAAAATATTATTTATCATCTCTATCATATCTCACTTTCGTAAGTGACCGTGAAGGGATTGACAACCCCTAAGCGCGTTGGTTGCATTGAGCTATTGTTTTTGTGTAGGTACAAGGGACTCGCGCGTAGCCTCCTACTGGATTGATACCTTGGTTCTCAAAAACTGAGGGAAATACTTACGCTACTTTGATGCATCATCCTCTCCTCTTCGGGGAAATCCAATGCAGTGCTCAAGAGGTAGCAAGAAGAATTTCTGGCACCGTTGCCGGGGAGTCTGCGCAAAAGTCAACATACCAAGTACCCATCACAATCCCTATCTCCCGCATTACATTATTTTCCATTTGCCTCTCGTTTTCCTCTCCCCCCAATTCACCCTTGCCGTTTTAATCGCCCTCTCTCTCTCTATCCTCCCTCTCTTTCTCTATTTGCCTCTTTTGCCCGTTTGCTTTTTGTTTGCTCGTGTGTTGGTTTGCTTGCTTGTCACGATGGCTCAAGATAATACTAAATTGTGTGACTTCACCAATACCAACAATAATGATTTCCTTAGCACTCCGATTGCTCCTCTTACCGATGTTGAATCTTGTGAAATTAATGCTGCTTTGCTGAATCTTGTCATGAAAGATCCGTTCTCCGGCCTTCCTAGTGAAGACGCCGCTACCCATCTTAATAGCTTCGTTGATTTGTGTGACATGCAAAAGAAGAAAGATTTCAATAATGATAATGTTAAATTGAAGCTATTTCCTTTTTCGCTTAGAGATCGTGCTAAAGCTTGGTTTTCATCTTTGCCTAAAAATAGTATTGATTCTTGGAACAAGTGCAAAGATGCTTTTATCTCTAAGTATTTTCCTCCCGCTAAGATCATCTCTCTTAGAAACGATATTATGAATTTTAAACAACTTGATCATGAACATGTTGCACAAGCTTGGGAGAGAATGAAATTAATGATACGTAATTGCCCTACTCATGGTTTAAATTTGTGGATGATTATACAAAAATTTTATCCCGGATTGAATTTTGCTTGTAGAAATCTTTTAGATTCGGCCGCGGGAGGCACTTTTATGGAAATCACTTTAGGAGAAGCTACTAAACTCCTAGATAATATTATGGTTAATTATTCTCAATGGCATACTGAAAGATCTACTAATAAAAAGGTGCATGCGATAGAAGAAATTAATGTTTTTAGTGGAAAGATGGATGAAGTTATGAAATTATTTGCTAATAAGAGTGTTTCTTCTGATCCTAATGATGTTCCCTTGTCTACTTTGATTGAGAATAATAATGAATCTATGGATGTGAATTTTGTTGGTAGGAACAATTTTTGTAACAATGCGTATAGAGGAAATTTCAATCCTAGGCCTGATCCTAGTAATCCCTCTAATAATTATGGTAATTCCTACAACAATTCTTATGGAAATTATAATAAGATGCCCTCTGATTTTGAATCTAATATTAAAGAATTTATTTCTTCGCAAAAGAATTTTAATGCTATGATTGAAAAAAAATTGCTTATGATTGATGATTTGGCTAGGAACTTTGATAGAATTGCTCTTGATGCTGATTCTTTGAAACTTAGATCTATTCCACCTAAGCATGATATCAATGAGTCTCTCAAAGCCATGAGAATTTCCATTGAAGAGTGCAAAGAAAGAACCGCTAGGATGCGTGCTAAGAAAGATGCCTTTATAAAAGCGTATTCTTCTAATTCCTATGAAAATAATGATGAAGATCTAAAAGTTATTGATGTGTCCCCTATTAAATCTTTGTTTTGCAATATGAATCTTGATAATGCTGGGACTGAATATGATCCACCTTACCTAGAAGGCGTTCTAAGAATTCTAAATCTTTTGATCTTGATGCTAAATTTGATAAAAGTGGGATTGAAGAAATTAAAACCCTAGATGTTGCTAAACCCACTTATGGATTTCAAGTAATTTAACTATGAAAATTGCTCTTTTATTGATTGTATTTCCTTGTTGCAATCCATGCTAAATTCTCCTCACGCTTATAATCAAAATAAAGTGTTTACTAAACATATCATTGATGCCTTGATGCAATCTTATGAAGAAAAACTTGAATTGGAAGATTCTATCCCTAGAAAACTTTATGATGAGTGGGAACCAACTATTAAAATTAAAATTAAAGATCATGAGTTTTATGCTTTGTGTGATTTGGGTGCTAGTGTCTCTACTATTCCCAAAACTTTGTGTGATTTGCTAGATTTCCGTAATTTTGATGATTGCTCTCTAAACTTGCATCTTGCGGATTCCACTATTAAGAGACCTATGGGAAGAATTAATGATGTTGTTATTGTTGCAAATAGGAATTATGTGCCCGTAGATTTTATCGTTCTTGATATAGATTGCAATCCTTCTTGCCCTATTATTCTCGGTAGACCTTTCCTTAGAACAGTTGGTGCAATTATTGATATGAAGGAAGGGAATATTCGATTCCAATTTCCATTAAAAAGGGCATGGAACACTTCCCTAGAAATAAAATAAAATTACCATATGAATCTATCATGAGAGCCACTTATGGATTGCCTACCAAAGATGGCAATACCTAGATCTATTCTTGCTTGTTATGCCTAGCTACGGGCGTTAAACGATAGCGCTTGTTGGGAGGCAACCCAATTTTATTTTTATTCCTTGATTTTTGATCCTGTTTAGTAATAAATAAATTATTTATCCTCTATTTTGGTTGTGTTTTTTGTGTTTAATTAGTGTTTGTGCCAAGTAGAACCATTGTGAAGACTTGGGGAAAGTCTTGTTGAACTTGCTGTAAAAAACAGAAACTTTAGCGCTCACAAGAATTGCTGATATTTTTTATTGGAGAGTGATATTTAGTTAATTATTTTTGCAAATTATTAATAGATAAATTCCTCAGGTCCAGAAATTTATTTTAGAATTTTTGGGGTTCCAGATCTTGCGCTAGCTACAGATTACAACAGACTGTTCTGTTTTTGACAGATTCTGTTTTTCCTGTGTTGTTTTCTTATTTTGATGAACCTATGGCTAGTAAAAGAGTTTATAAACCATAGTGAAGTTGGAATACAGTAGGTTTAACACCCATATAAATAAATAATTAGTTCATTACAGTACCTTGAAGTGGTCTTTTGTTTTCTTTCGCTAACGGAGCTCAGGAGATTTTCTACTTTAAGTTTTGTGTTGTGAAGTTTTCAAGTTTTGGGTAAAGATTTTATGGATTATGGAACAAGGAGTGGCAAGAGCCTAAGCTTGGGGATTCCCATGGCACCCCAAGATAATCTAAGGACACCTAAAAGCCAAAGCTTGGGGATGCCCCGGAAGGCATCCCCTCTTTCGTCTACTTCTATCGGTAACTTTACTTGGAGCTATATTTTTATTCACCACATGATATGTGTTTTGCTTGGAGCATCTTTTATGATTTGAGTCTTTGATTGTTAGTCTACCACAATCATACTTGCTGTACTCACCTTTTGAGAGAGCCATACATAATTTGGAATTTGATAGATTACTCTATGTGCTTCACTTATATCTTTTGAGCTCTATAGTTTTACTCTCTGTGCTTCACTTATATCTTTTGAGTTTTATAGCTTTGCTCTAGTGCTTCACTTATATCTTTTAGAGCATGGTGGTGGATTTGTTTTACAGAAACTATTGATCTCTCATGCTTCACTTAGATTATTTTGAGAGTCTTATTAGCATGGTAATTTTCTTAATAATAATATGCTTGGTATTCAAGATTTGTGAAACTTTCTTTTGAGTGCGTTGAATACTAAGAAAAAAATTGATGCTTGATAATTGTTTTGAGATATGAGGATGGTGATATTAGAGTCATGCTAGTTGACTAGTTGTGAATTTGATAGATGCTTGTGTTAAAGTTTGTGATTCCCGTAGCATGCACGTATGGTGAACCGTTATGTGATGAAGTCGGAGCATGATTTATTTATTGATTGTCTTCCTTAAGAGTGGCGGTCGGGGACGAGCAATGGTCTTTTCCTACCAATCTATCCCCCTAGGAGCATGCGTGTAATACTTTGCTTTGATAACTTCTAGATTTTTGCAATAAGTATATGAGTTCTTTATGACTAATGTTGAGTCCATGGATTATACGCACTTTCCTTCCTTCCACCATTGCTAGCCTCTCTAATACCGCGCACTTTTCGCCGGTATCATACACCCACCAAATACCTTCCTCAAAACAGCCACCATACCTACCTATCATGGCATTTCCATAGCCATTCCGAGATATATTGCCATGCAACTTTCCACCGTTCCGTTTATTATGACACACTCCATCATTGTCATATTGCTTAGCATGATCATGTAGTTGACATCGTATTTGTGGCAAAGCCACCGTACAAAATTCTTTCATACATGTCACTCTTGATTCATTGCATATCCTGGTACACCGCCGGAGGCATTCATATAGAGTCATATTTTGTTATAAGTATTGAGTTGTAATTGTTGAGTTGTAAGAAAAATAAAAAGTGTTATGATCATCATTTTTAGAGCATTGTCCCAAGTGAGTAAAGGATGATGGAGACTATGATTCCCCCACAAGTCGGGATGAGACTCCGGATGAAAAAAAGAGGCCATAAAAAAGAGAAGGCCCAAAAAAGTGAGAGAGAGAAAAAGAGAGAAGGGACAATGTTACTATCCTTTTACCACACTTATGCTTCAAAGTAGCACCATGATCTTCATGATAGAGAGTCTCTCATTATGTCACTTTCATATACTAGTGGGAATTTTTCATTATAGAACTTGGCTTGTATATTCCAATGATGGGCTTCCTCAAAATGCCCTAGGTCTTCGTGAGCAAGCGAGTTGGATGCACACCCACTTAGTTTCTTTTGTTGAGCTTTCATATACTTATAGCTCTAGTGCATCCATTGCATAGCAATCCCTACTCACTCACATTGATATCTATTGATGGGCATCCTCATAGCTCGTTGATACACCTAGTTGATGTGAGACTATCTTCCCCTCTTTTTGTCTTCTCCACAACCACCATTCTATTCCACATATAGTGCTATATCCATGGCTCATGCTCATGTATTGCGTGAAGATCGAAAAGGTTTTGAAAATGTCAAAAGTATGAAACAATTGCTTGGCTTGTCATCGGGGTTGTGCATGATTTAAATACTTTGTGTGGTGAAGATAGAGCATAGCCAACCTATATGATTTTGTAGGGATAGCTTTCTTTGGCCATGTTATTTTGAGAAGACATAATTGCTTTGTTAGTATGCTTGAAGTATTATTACTTTTATTTCAACATGAACTTTTGTCTTGAATCTTTTGAATATGAATATTCATACCATAGTTAAGAAGATTTACATTGAAATTATGCCAAGTAGCACTTCGCATCAAAAATTCTGTTTTTATCATTTACCTACTCGAGGACGAGCAGGAATTAAGCTTGGGGATGCTTGATACGTCTCCAACGTATCTATAATTTTTGATTGCTCCATGCTATATTATCTACTGTTTTGGACATTATTGGGCTTTATTATCCACTTTTATATTATTTTTGGGACTAACCTATTAACCGGAGGCCCAGCCCAGAATTGCTGTTTTTTGCCTGTTTTAGGGTTCCGAAGAAATGGAATATCAAACGGAGTCCAAACGGAATGAAACCTTCGGGAACGTGATTTTCTCACCAAATACAACTCAGGAGACTTGGACCCTACGTCAAGGCACGTAACAGGAGGCCACGAGGTAGGGGGCGCGCCCTATCCTACCAGGCACGCCCCCCACCCTCGTGGGCCCCCTGTTGCTCCACCGACGTACTTCTTCCTCCTATATATATCCACGTACCCCCAAACGATCAGAGATGGAGCCAAAAACCTAATTCCATCGCTGTAACTTTCTGTATCCACGAGATCCCATCTTGAGGCCTATTCTGGAGCTCCGCCGGAGGGGGCATCGATCACGGAGGGCTTCTACATCATCATCCAAGCCCCTCCGATGATGTGTGAGTAGTTTACTTCAGACCTACGGGCCCATAGTTAGTAGCTAGATGGCTTCTTCTCTCTTTTTGGATCTCAATACAATGTTCTCCCCCTCTCTCGTGGAGATCTATTTGATGTAATCTTCTTTTTGCGGTGTGTTTGTTGAGACCGATGAATTGTGGGTTTATGATCAAGTCTATCTATGAATAATATTTGAATCTTCTCTGAATTCTTTTATGTATGATTGGTTATCTTTGCAAGTCTCTTCAAATTACCAGTTTGGTTTGGCCTACTAGATTGGTTGTTCTTGCCATGGGAGAATTGCTTAGCTTTGGGTTCGATCTTGCGGTGTCCTTTCCCAGTGACAGAAGGGGCAGCAAGGCACGTATTGTATCATTGCCATTGAGGATAACAAGATGGGGTTTTTATCATATTGCATGAAACTATCCCTCTACATCATGTCATCTTGCTTAAGGCGTTACTCTGTTTTTAACTTAATACTCTAGATGCATGCTGGATAGCGGTCGATGAGTGGAGTAATAGTAGTAGATGCAGGCAGGAGTCGGTCGACTTGTCTCGGACGTGATGCCTATATACATGATCATACCTAGATATTATCATAACTATGCTCAATTCTGTGAATTCCTCAACAGTAATTTGTTCACCCACCATAGAATACTTATGCTCTTGAGAGAAGCCACTAGTGAAACCTATGGCCCCGGGTCTCTTTCTCATCATATTAATCTCCATCACTTTATTATTGGTTTGCTTTTACTTTGCCTTTTACTTTTTACTTTGCATCTCTATACCAAAAATACCAAAAATATTATTTATCATCTCTATCAGATCTCACTTTCGTAAGTGACCGTGAAGGGATTGACAACCCCTAAGCGCATTAGTTGCATTGAGCTATTGTTTTGTGTAGGTACGAGGGACTCGCGCGTAGCCTCCTACTGGATTGATACCTTGGTTCTCAAAAACTAAGGGAAATACTTACGCTACTTTGCTGCATCATCCTCTCTTCTTCGGGGAAATCCAACACAGTGCTCAAGAGGTAGCATTCGGCGACGCGGCTCTCGTAAGGGGTGAAGTCAGTATCTGGCTCTATCGCCACTGAGAGTGCGGCCTCCATGGCGGGGTCTATCCCTCCGCTCTCGGATGGCGCGACTTGCTCCGGATTGATGGCCGGAGTAGTTGCAGATGCGATCTCCCGAACAATGTCCGACGGCAGAGTTACGTCATGCTTGTCGCGATTGTGCGGCGCGTCTGACATGGGCTCGAATCCGTCGAATATCAAGTCTCTGCGGATGTCGGCCGTGTAGTTCATGTTTCCAAATCTGACCTGATGGCCAGGGGCGTAGCTGTCGATCTGCTCCAGATGGCCAAGCGAATTGGCCCTCAATGTGAAGCCGCCGAATACGAAGATCTGTCCGGGGAGGAAAACCTCACCCTGGACCGCATCGTTACCGATGATCGAAGGGGCCATCGAGCCTTACGGTGACGGCACAGCGGAACTCTCAATGAAAGCACCAATGTCGGTGTCAAAACCGACGGATCTCGGGTAGGGGGTCCCGAACTGTGCGTCTAAGGCGGATGGTAACAGGAGGCAGGGGACACGATGTTTACCCAGGTTCGGGCCCTCTTGATGGAGGTAATACCCTACGTCCTGCTTGATTGTTCTTGATGATATGAGTATTACAAGAGTTGATCTACCACGAGATCAGAGAGGCTAAACCCTAGAAGCTAGCCTATGGTATGATTGTATGTTGTCCTACGGACTAAACCCTCCGGTTTATATAGACACCGGAGGGGGCTAGGGTTACACAAGGTCGGTTACAAGGGAGGAGATATACATATCTGTCTTGCCTAGCTTGCCTTCCACGCCAAGTAGAGTCCCATCCGGACACGGGACGAAGTCTTCAATCTTGTATCTTCATAGTCCAACAGTCCGGCCAAAGGATATAGTCCGGCTGTCCGGAGACCCCCTAATCCAGGACTCCCTCAATATTGTTGATTGGAAATGATATAGGATTTCTGGATAGCATAAAAGGATACTTGAATAAGAGTTTTTCAATGAAAGACCTCGGTGAAGCTGCTTACATATTGGGCATCAAGATCTATAGAGATAGATCAAGATGCTTAATTGGACTTTCACAAAGCACATACCTTAACGAAGTTTTGAAAAAGTTCAAAATGGATCAAGCAAAGAAAGGGTTCTTGCATGTGTTACAAGGTGTGAAGTTGAGTCAGACTCAATGCCCGACCACTTCAGAAGATAGAGAGAAAATGAAAAGTGTTCCCTATGCTTCAGCCATAGGCTCTATCATGTATGCAATGATGTGTACCAGACCTGATGTGTGCCTTGCTATTAGTTTAGCAGGGAGGTGCCAAAGTAATCCCGGAGTGGATCACTGGACAACGTTCATGTTGCATACTTTTCAAATGACGAGTAAGGTGCTTTTAGGTCGTGGTTCTATACTCAGTGATGCCGTTGGAGTTGATGGACTCACTTATCTTCCAAGCCTTCCGCTGTTATCGTTGTTAGATGGCCTTAAGCCATATTTATTGTAATAAGATCTCTTTTGAGACACTCGATGTAATAAGTGTGTGATTGCTACTCTATTATAAATCCTTCAAGTATTGTGTGGTGTCAGCATTACTGATCCAGGGATGACACCGGAGCACAGAGATTGGACCATTTGAGGTCTGGTCGCTACACATGCATGCAATGCTGTGTACCAGACCAGATGTGTGCCTTGCTATTAGTTTAGCAGGGAGGTACCAAAGTAATCCAGGAGTGGGTCACTGGACAGCGGTCAAGAACATACTGAAATACCTGAAAAGGACTAAGGATATGTTTCTTGTTTATGGAGGTGACAAAGAGCTCATCGTAAATGGTTACGTCGATGCAAGCTTTGACACTAATCCGGACGATTCTAAATCGCAAACCAGATATGTGTTTATATTGAACGGTGGAGCTGTCAGTTGGTGCAGTTCTAAACAAAGCATCGTGGCGGGATCTACGTGTGAAGCGGAGTACATAGCTGCTTCAGAAGCAGAAAATGAAGGAGTCTGGATGAAGGAGTTCATATCCGATGTAGCTGTCATACCTAGTGCATCGGATCCAATGAAAATCTTTTGTGACAATACTGGTGCAAATGCCTTGGCAAAGGAATCCAGATTTCACAAGAGAACCAAGCACATCAAGAGATGCTTCAATTCCATCCGGGATCAAGTCCAGGTGGGGTACATGGATATTTGCAATATACATACATATTTGAATGGTGCAGACCCGTTGACTAAGCCTCTTCCACGAGCAAAACATGATCAGCACCAAGACTCCATGGCTGTTAGAATCATTACTGTGTAATCTAGATTATTGACTCAGTGCAAGTGGGAGACTGAAGGAAATATGCCCTAGAGGCAATAATAAAGTTATTATTTATTTCCTCATATCATGCTAAATGTTTATTATTCATGCTAGAATTGTATTAACCGGAAACATAATACATGTATGAATACATAGACAAACATAGTGTCACTAGTATGCCTCTACTTGACTAGCTCGTTGATCAAAGATGGTTGAGTTTCCTAGCCATAGACATGAGTTGTCATTTGATTAATGGGATCACATCATTGGGAGAATGATGTGATTAACTTGACCCATTTCGTTAGCTTAGCAGTTGATCGTTTAGTTTACTGCTATTGCTTTCTCCATGACTTATACATGTTCCTATGACTATGAGATTATGCAACTCCCGAATACCAGAAGAACACTTTGTGTTCTACCAAACGTCACAACATAACTGGGTGATTATAAAGGTGCTCTACAGGTGTCTCCGATGGTGTTTGTTGAGTTGGCATAGATCAATAATAGGATTTGTCACTCCGATTGTCGGAGAGGTATCTCTGGGCCCTCTCGGTAATGCACATCACTATAAGCCTTGCAAGCAATGTGAATAATGAGTTAGTTACGGGATGATGCACTACGGAACGAGTAAAGAGACTTGCTGGTAACGAGATTGAGCTAGGTATTAAGATATCGACGGTTGAATCTCGGGCAAGTAACTTACCGATGACAAAGGGAACAATGTATATTGTCATGCAGTTTGACCGATAAAGATCTTCGTAGAATATGTAGGAACCAATATGAGCATCCAGGTTCCGCTATTGGTTATTGACCGGAGACGTGTCTCGGTCATGTCTACATAGTTCTCGAACCAGTAGGGTCCGCACGCTTAAAGTTCTGTGACGATCGGTATTATGAGTTTTTGTGTTTTGATGTACCGAAAGTAGTTCGGAGTCCCGGATATGATCACGGACATAATGAGGAGTCTCTAAATGGTCAAGGCATAAAGATCGATATATTGGACGACTATGTTCGGACACCGGAAGTGTTTCGGGAGGTTTCAGGCATATACCGGAGTACCGGGGGGTTACCGGAACCCCCCGGGGAGTATATTGGGCCCAATGGGCTCTAGTAGGAGAAGAGGAGGGGCGGCCAAGGGCAGCCGCGCGCCCCCTCCCCCTCTAGTCCGAATTGGACAAGGAGGGGGGCGGCGCCCCCCTTTCCTTCTCTTTCTCTCTCCCTTCCCTTCTCCTACTCCTACTAGGAAAGGAGGAGTCCTACTCCCGGTGGGAGTAGGACTCCCCCCTTGGCGCGCCCTCCTCCTTGGCCGGGCGCCTCCCCCCTAGCTCCTTTATATATGGGGGCAGGGGGCACCCCATGAAGACAAAAATTGACCATTGATCTCTTAGCCGTGTGCGGTGCCCCCTCCACCATAATCCACCTTGGTCATATCATAGCGGTGCTTAGGCGAAGCCCTGCGTCGGTAGCATCATCATCACCGTCACCACGCCATCGTGCTGACGGAGCTCTTCCCGGAAGGTCTACTGGATCGTGAGCTCGCGGGACGTCACTAGCTGAACATGTGCTGAACGCGGATGTGCCGTACGTTCGGTGCTGAGGATCGGTCGATCATGAAGACGTACGACTACATCAACCGCGTTGTTATAACGCTTCCACTTATGGTCTACGAGGGTATGTAGACAACACTCTCCCCTCTCGTTGCTATGCATCACCATGATCTTGCGTGTGCGTAGGAATTTTTTTGAAATTACTACGTTCCCCAACACTTTTCTATCAATTGCTCGGTAGTAATTTGTTTTCACACCGTAATATTGCTATCTTGAGAGAAGCCACTAGTGAAACCTATGGCCCCCTGGTCTACTTTACATCATATTAGTTTCCCGTCAACTAGCTATTTCTGTCGCCGTTCATTTTGCAATCTTTATTTTCCAATCTATACAACAAAAATACCAAAAATATTTATCTTATTATCTTTATCAGATCTCACTTTCGTAAGTGACTGTGAAAGGATTGCAACCTCTTTATCGCGTTGGTTGTGAGGTTCTTGTTTGTTTGTGCAGGTACTAGGCGACTTGCGTGTAGTCTCCTACTGGATTGATACCTTGGTTCTCAAAAACTGAGGGAAATACTTACGCTACTTTGCTGCATCACCCTTTCCTCTTCAAGGGAAAACCAACGCATGCTCAAGAGGTAGCAATATTCTACGAAGATCTTTACCGGTCAAACTGTAATGACAACATACGTTATTCCCTTTGTCATCGGTATGTTACTTGCCCGAGATTCGATCGTCGATATCTTCATACCTAGTTCAATCTCGTTACCGGCAAGTCTCTTTACTCGTTCCGTAATGCATCAACCTGCAACTAACTCATTAGTCACATTGCTTGCAAGGCTTATCGTGATGTGCATTATCGAGAGGGCCCAGAGATACCTCTCCGATACTCAGAGTGACAAATCCTAATCTCGATCTATGCCAACCAAACAAACACCTTCCGAGACACCTGTAGAGCATCTTTATAATCACCCAGTTACGTTGTGACATTTGATAGCACACAAGGTGTTCCTCCGGTATTCGGGAGTTACATAATCTCATAGTCAAAGGAATATGTATAAGTCATGAAGAACGCAATAGCAATAAAACTTAACGATCATTATGCTAAGCTAAAGGATGGGTCTTGTCCACCACATCATTCTCCTAATGATGTGATCCCATTCATCAAATGACAACACATGTCTATGGTCAGGAAACCTAACCATCTTTGATTAATGAGCTAGTCTAGTAGAGGCATACTAGGGACACTTTGTTTTGTCTATGTATCCACACATGTATCAAGTTTCTGGTTAATACAATTCTAGCATAATAATAAATATTTATCATGATATAAGGAAATATAAATAACAACTTTATTATTGCCTCTAGGGCATATTTCCTTCAAGGAGATGGTGCTGGTGAATATGTTGATGGAGATTGACCCCCTCTCAATGAGAGGATCACTGGTGATGACAATGGCGATGATTTCCCCCTCCCGGAGAGATGTTTCCCCGGGAGAACAGCTCCGCCGGAGCCCTAGATTGGTTCTGCCCAGGTTCCGCCTCGAGACGGCGGCGCTTCGTCCGGATAACTTTTCTATGATTTTTTCCAGGTCAAAACACACCATATAGCCAAAGATGGGCACCAAAGGCCTGCCAGGGGCCCACAAGGTCGGGGGGCGCGCCCACGGGGGTAGGGCGCGCCCTCCACCCTTGTGGCTGGCTGGTGGGCCACCTCTGGTACTTTCTTCGCCCAATATTTTTTTTATTCCAAAAACATGCTTTGTGAAGTTTTAGGACTTTTGGAGTTGTGCGGACTAGGTCTCTAATATTTGCTTCTTTTCCAGTCCAGAATCCCAGCTGCGGGCATTCTCCCTCTTTATGTAAACCTTATAAAATAAGAGAGAATAGACATACTGCTACCTCTTGAGCACTGTGTTGGTTTTCCCTTGAAGAGGAAAGGGTGATGCAGCAAAGCAGCATAAGTATTTCCCTCAGTTTTTGAGAACCAATGTATCAATCCAGTAGGAGACCACGCGCGAGTCACCTTGTACCTACACAAACAAATAAGAACCTCGCAACCAACGCGATAAAGGGGTTGTCAATCCCTTCCCGACCACTTGCAAGAGTGAGATCTGATAGAGATAATAATAATAAGATAAATATTTTTGGTATTTTAATGATATAGATTGAAAGTAAAGATTGCAAAATAAAATAGATTGGAAACTTGTAGGATGGAAAATAGACCCGGGGGGCATAGGTTTCACTAGTGGCTTCTCTCAAGATAGCATAAGTATTACGGTGGGTGAAACAATTACTGTCGAGCAATTGATAGAAAAGCGAATAATTATTAAAATATCTAGGTATGATCATGTATATAGGCATCACGTCTGTGACAAGTAGACCGACTCCTGCCTGCATCTACTACTATTACTCCACACATCGACCGCTATCCAGCATGCATCTAGAGTATTAGGTTCATAAGAACATAGTAACACCTTAAGCAAGATGACATGATGTAGAGGGATAAACTCATGCAATATGATATAAACCCCATCTTTTTATCCTCGATGGCAACAATACAATATGTGTCGTTTCCCTTTCTGTCACTGGGATCAAGCACCGCAAGATTGAACCCAAATCTAAGCACTTCTCCCACTGCAAGAAAGATCAATCTAGTAGGCCAAACCAAACTGATAATTCGAAGAGACTTGCAAAGATAACCAATCATATATAAAAGAATTCAGAGAAGATTCAAATATTGTTCATAGATAATATTGACCATAAACCCACAATTCATCGGATCTCGACAAACACACTGTAAAAAGAGTTACATCAAATAGATCTCCAAGAGGATCGAGGAGAACTTTGTATTGAGATCCAAAGAGAGAGAAGAAGCCATCTAGCTACTAGCTATGGACCCGAAGGTCTGAGGTAAACTACTCACACATCATCGGAGGGGCCATGGAGTTGATGTAGACGCCCTCCGTGATCAATGCCCCCTCCGGTGGAGCTCCGGAAAAGGCCCCAAGATGGGATCTCTTGGGTACATAAGGTTGCGGTGGTGGAAATAGGGTTTCATGGTGCTCCTGGATGTTTTCGGGGTATGTGAACATATATAGGAGGAAGAAGTAGGTCGGTTGAGCCACGAGCAGCCCACGAGGGGGAAGGGCGCACCCAGGGGGTAGGCGCGCCCCCTACCTCGTGGCCACCTCGTTCATTTCTTGACGTCCACTCCAAGTCCTCTGGATCACGTTTGTTCCAAAAATCACGCTCCCAAAGGTTTCATTCCGTTTGGACTCCGTTTGATATTCCTTTTCTGCAAAACACTGAAATAGGCAAAAAAACAGCAATTTGTACTGGGCCTTGGGTTAATAGGTTAGTCCCAAAAATAATATAGAAGTGTAAAATAAAGCCCATTAACATCCAAAACAGAAAATATAATAGCATGGAACAATCAAAAATTACAGATACGTTGGAGACGTATCACATACGTATTGTGATATAATGTGTAATAACAACCCATAATGCAATAAATATCGATATAAAAGCATGTTGGAAAATGGACGTACCAACTCCCCCAAGCTTAGACCTCGGTTGTCCTCAAGCGAAAGCCGATATCGAGAAATATGTCCACATGTTTAGAGATAGAGGTGTCGACAAAAATAAAATACGGACACGAGGGCATCATGATCATCTTTAGAACAGCAACATATAATGCCATATAATTTCTTATGCTAAAGTAACAATTCATTCACAAGATGGAGTATGAATCAGAAACTTCATTGGAAACTAACAAGCTATGATCTCAGTCATTGAAGCAATTGCAATTTATCATAACATCAGAAATAGTCAATTAAAGAGCTATTCAGCAAGTCCACATACTCAACTAGAGTATCATTTAGTCTTTCACAATTGCTAACATTCACGCGATACTTGTGGGTTCAAAGCTTCAAACGGGCAAAGAGAAAGATAGGAGCTTATAGTTTTGCCTCCCAACTTTTTACCTCAAGGGTAATGTCAACAATAATACTCTATGAAAACCTACATCCGAGTGGATATATATATATATCCGGATCTCTCCAACATATAGTGCTTGCCAAAAGAAAAAAAAGTGTAAAAAGGAAAGATGATGATCACCATGACTCTTGTATAAGCATAGAAGATAAAAGTACAAGATAGGCCCTTCACAGAGGGAAGCAGAGGCTGTCATGAGCTTTTATGGTTGGATGCATAAGATCTTAATGCAAAATAACTTCACTTTATATTGCCGCTTGTGACAAGGACCTTTATTATGCAGTCTGTTGGTTTTATTTCTTCCATATGACAAGTTCGTATAAAGCTTACTTTCTTCACACTAATAGATCATACATATTTAGACAGCAATTTTTATTGCTTGCACCGATGACAACTTACTGGAAGGATCTTACTCAATCCATAGGTAGGTATGGTGGACTCTCATGGCAAAACTGGGTTTAGGGATGTTTGGAAGCACAAGTAATCTCTACTTGGTGCAAAGAATTTGGCTAGCATGAGAGGGAAAGGCAAGATCAATATGTTGGATGATCTATGACAATATAACTTCTATTCGTATATAAGAAAACATAACCCATTATATTGTCTTCCTTGTCCAACATCAACTTTTTAGCATGTCATATTTTAATGAGTGCTCCCAATTACAAAATATGTCCAAGATAGTATATTTATATGCGAAGCCTCTCTTTCTTTATTACTTCCTATTAATTGCAACAATGACCAAAACTATGTTTGTCAACTCTCAGCAACTTTTATTCATCATACTCTGTATATGTGAAGTCATTACTCTCCATAAGATCAATATATGAACTTTTTATTTCTTTCTTTTTATTCTTTCTTTTATTTAATTCCCTCAAGATCATACCAAGAAAGCAAAGCCCTTATCTCAGAACTACTCTTTATTATATAAATCACGGACTCGATTACATATATAGAGATTGAAACAAAACTCAAAGCTAGATCATACTAAAAACTTTATTCTGCTAGATCAAGATATAACCAAAAGGATCAAACTAAGAAAAATGATAAAGATAGAGGTGTGATGGTGATACGATACTGGGGCAACTCCCCCAAGCTTGGCAGTTGCCACAAGCTTGGCAGATGCCTATTTATGTCTCTTTCTTCGGAGTGATGATGAAGGAGTTGTTGATGAAGTAGTATCACACGGTAGGAGATTCTCCAATTTGCGAATAATGCCCTTGAGTGCAGTGATGTATTCTTGCAACAAAACATTTCCACGAGTGAGATACTTGTTTTGCACACGAACCATTTCAATGATCTTGAAATCTTCAATTTCAGTAGGAGTAAGATAATCGTAGTGAGGTTGAAGGATGTCTTCTTCTACAGCTGCCGGAGCTTGATCTTCCGCGGCCTTCTTGATTTTATCATCATCGTTGATTTTCCCGAGTTCTTCTCGCTTCATCTCTATCTTCATCAGCCACGCATCCCGTCGCCTGCATTGTTGGAGGGGGACGACATGATGTCTGGCCTTGAAAACTCTGGCAGAAAACAGCTCGAAACAAAAGTAGGATATTTTGCATGGTACGGTGGTCAAAACCTTTGGGAAATTATATAATGAATTTTTACCGACCAAAAGAAGTATCGTGCAAGAAAACGGAGTCCGGAAGGCACACGAGGTGGCCACAAGGATGAGGGCGCGCCCAGGGGGTAGGACGCGTCCTCCACCCTCGTGGACGCCTCGTGTCTCTTTCGGACTACTTTTAATTTTCCTATTTTTTTAATATTCCAAAACAGAGAAAAATTATCATTGGAAACGTTTTGGAGTCGGTTTACTTACTGTACCACATACTATTCCTTTTCGGAGTCTGAAACATTCTGGAAAGTGTCCCTTATGTACTCCTCCGGTGTTACGGTATTAATTATGTTGGTCTAAACATTTATGGGAGTACTGAGATATAATGTTCGATTCTTTGACCGTTTACCACCTTCGGATTTGTGCTTTTGGAGTTGTTGATTTTTATGGCACCGGAACGATAGACTTCCTTGATGATGTAAGGGCCTTCCCATTTAGAGAGAAGCTTTCCTGCAAAAAATATTAAACGAGAGTTGTATAGCAAAACATGATCACCTACATTAAACTCATGCTTTTGTATCCTTTTATCATGCCATCTTTTAACTTTTTCTTTAAACAACTTGGCATTCTCATAGGCTTTGGTTCTCCATTCATCAAGTGAGCTAATGTCAAATAACCTCTTCTCACCAGCAAGTTTGAAATCATAATTGAGCTCTTTAATTACCTAATATGCCTTATGTTCTAGTTCAAGAGGTAAATGACATGCTTTTCCATAAACCATTTTATACGGAGACATGCCCATATGATTCTTATAAGTAGTTCTATAAGCCCATAATGCATCATCAAGTTTCTTAGACCAATTCTTTCTAGATCTGTTGACAGTCTTCTGCGAAATTAATTTAATCTCTCTATTTCTCAATTCTACTTGACCACTAGACTGAGGATGATAAGGAGATGCAATTTTATGGTTAACATCATACTTAGGAAGCATTTTATGGAAAGGACCATGAATAAAATGTGAGCCACCATCAGTCATTAAATATCTAGGGACTCCAAACCTCGGAAAAATAACTTCATTAAGCATATTAATAGAAGTTTTATGAGCAGCACTACTAGTTGGAATAGCATCTACCCACTTAGTAACGTAATCAACAGAAACTAAAATATGTGTATAAACATTAGAGGAAGGAAAATGTCCCATGTAATCAAAGCCCCAAACATCAAATGGTTCAATAACAAGTGAATAATTCATAGGCATTTACTGACGGCTACTAATATTACCAATTCTTTGGCATTCATCACAAGACAAGACAAACTTACGGGCATCCTTAAAGAGAGTGGGCCAATAGAAACCGGATTGCAATACCTTATGTGTAGTTCTATCTCCGACATGGTGTCCTCCGTAAGACTCGGAGTGGCACTTGCGTAGGATCTGTCCCTGTTCATGATCAGGTACACAACGTCTAATAACACCATCTAACCCCTCTTTATAAAGGTGTGGGTCATCCCAAAAGTAATGTCTTAAATCATAGAAAAACTTTTTCTTTTGCTGGTATGTGAAACTAGATGGTATAAATTTAGCAACAATATAATTAGCATAATCAGCATAACATGGAGCATTACGAGAAGCATTTATAACATCTAATTGTTCATCAGGAAAGCTATCATCAATAGGTAGTGGGTCACCAAGAACATTTTCTAACCTAGACAAGTTGTCCGCAACGGGGTTCTCAGCTCCCTTTCTATCAATAATATGCAAATCAAATTCTTGTAGCAACAGAACCCATCTAATAAGTCTAGGTTTATCATCTTTCTTTTCCATACGATATTTGATAGCAGCATGATTAGTGTGGACAGTTACTTTGGAATCAACAATATAATGTCTTAACTTATCACAAGCAAATACAACTACTAAAAATTCTTTTTCAGTGGTAGCATAATTTCTCTGGGCATTGTCTAGAGTTTTACTAGCATACTAAATAACATTAATTTTCTTATCAACTATTTGTCCTAGAACAGCACCAACAGCATAATCACTAGCATCACACATAATTTCAAAGGGTGAATTCCAATCAGGTGGTTGAACAATAGGTGCATAAATCAAGGCTTTCTTAAGTATTTCAAATGCTTCTACACAATCATCATCAAAAACAGAAGGAACATCTTTTTTCAAGAGATTAGTGAGAGGCCTAGAAATTTGAGAGAAGTCTTTAATAAACCTCATATAGAACCCAACATGACCAAGGAAACTTCTTATACCATTGATATCTTTAGGACACGGCATCTTTTCAATAGCATCTACTTTAGCTTTATCAACTTCAATACCTCTTTCAGAAATTTTATGCCCCAAGACAATGCCTTCATTAACCATAAAGTGGCACTTCTCCCAAGTCAATACAAGATTAGTTTCTTCACACCTCTGCAAAACTTGATCAAGGTTTCTTAAGCAATCATCAAAAGAAGTTCCGTAAATGGAGAAATTATCCATGAAAACATCAACAATCTTTTCACAGAAGTCAGAGAATATAGCAGTCATACATCTTTGAAAGGTAGCAGGTGCATTGCATAAACCAAAAGGCATACGGCTATAAGCAAAGGTACCGAAAGGTCAAGTAAAAGTGGTTTTCTCTTGATCATCTTTTGACATAGGTATTTCAGAGAAACCAGAATAACCATCTAGAAAGCAAAAATGAGTATGTTTGGATAGTATTTCTAGCATTTGATCAATAAAAGGTAGAGGGTAATGATCTTTTCTAGTAGCTTTATTTAATTTGCGAAAATCAATTACCATTCTATTACCTGTAACAATTCTTTGTGGAATCAATTCATTATTATCATTAGGAACAACAGTGATACCTCCTTTCTTAGGGACGCAATGAACAAGACTTACCCATTGACTATCAGCAATAGGATAAATTATACCTGCCTCCAGAAGTTTTAGTATTTCATTTCTTACCACTTCTTTCATCTTAGGATTTTACTGTCGTTGATGATCAACAACTGGTTTAGCATATTTCTCCAATTTAATTGTGTGCTGACTTAGAGTGGGACTAATGCCCTTAAGATCATCAAGAGGATATCCAATAGCGACACGGTGCTTCTTCAGATTTTTTAATAATTTCTTTTCTTCATGATCTGAAAGGTTAGCACTAATAATAACAGGATATATCTTCTTTTCATCAAGATAAGCATATTTCAAAGTATCAGGTAATTGTTTAAGCTCAAACACGGGATCACCCTTAGGTGGAGGAGGATCCCCAAGGATTTCAACAGGCAAATTGTGTTTCAAAATAGGCCCTTGATTAAAGAATACTTCATCTATTTCCCTTCTTTCATTCATAAACATGTCATTTTCATGGTCTAGCAAATATTGTTCTAAGGGATCTATAGGAGGTACGACAATAGAAGCAATACCAATAATTTCATCATTACTAGGCAGTTCTTTATCATGGGGTTGTCTATGAAATTTAGAGAAATTAAAATCATGAGACATATCCCCTAAACCAATAGAAACAATATCTTGTTTGCAGTCTATCTTACCATTAACAGTATTCAAGAAAGGTCTACCAAATATGATGGGACAAAAGTCATCTTGTGGGGAACCAAGAACAAGAAAATCAGTAGGGTATTTAATTTTCCCACACAAGACTTCAACATCTCTAACAATCCCGATTGGTGATATAGTATCTCTATTGGCAAGCTTAATAGTAACATCAATATCTTCTATCTCAGCGAGTGCAATATCATTCATAATTTCTTCATATAAGGAAAAAGGAATTGCACTTACACTAGCACCCACATCACATAAGCCATGATAATAATGATCTCCGATTTTAACAGAAACAACAGGCATGCCAACAACAGGTCTATGTTTATCTTTAGTATCGGGTTTAGCAATTCTAGCAGCTTCATCACAGAAATAAATAACATGCCCATGAATATTATCGACCAAGAGATCCTTAACCATAGCAATACTAGGCTCAACTTTAATTTTTTCAGGGGGTGTAGGTGTTCTAGTATAACTCTTACGAACCACAGTTGAAGCTTTAGCATGATCCTTTATTCTAACAGGAAAAGGTGGTTTCTCAATATAAGCAGTAGGAACAATAAGATCAACATTATAAGTAATAGTTTCTTCTTCAACTTTAATAGGTTCTACTAATTTAACTTCAATGGGAGGATGTTATTTAAACCACTTCTCCTTAGGGAGATCAACATGAGTAGCAAAAGATTCACAGAAAGTGTTGGGGAACGTAGTAATTTAAAAAAAATCCTACGCACACGCAAGATTATGGTGATGCATAGCAACGAGAGGGGAGAGTGTCATCCATGTACCCTCGTAGACCATTAAGCGGAAGTGTTATGAAAACGCGGTTGATGTAGTCGTAAGTCTTCACGATCAACCGATCCTCAGTACCAAACGTACGACACCTCCGCGTTCAGCACATGTTCAGCTCGGTGACGTCCCGCGAACTCATGATCCAGTAGAGCTCGAGGGAGAGTTCCGTCAGCACGACGGCGTGCTGACGATGTTGATGAAGCTACCTTCGCAGGGCTTCGCCTAAGCACTGCTACGGTATGACCGAGGTGGATTATGGTGGAGGGGGGCACCGCACACGGCTGGGAGAGATCAATGATCAACTTGTGTGTTCTAGGGTGCCCCCCTGCCCCCGTATATACAGTAGCAAAGGGGGGAGGTTGTCCGTCCCTGTAGGGCGCGCCAGGAGGAGGAGTCCTCCTCCTAGTAGGAGTAGGGCTCCCCTCTTTCCTACTCCTACTAGGAGGGGGAGAGGAAGGGGGAGAAGGAGAAGGAAAGCCCCCCCTTCCTAGTCCAATTCAGACCAGAGGGGGAGGGGGCGCGTGACCTGCCCTGGCCGGCCCCTCTCTCTCTCCACTAGGGCCCAACAAGGCCCATTAACCCCCGGGAGGTTCCGGTAACCCCTCCGACACTCCCGTAAAATCCCGATTTCACCGGAACTCTTCCGATGTCCAAATGTAGGCTTCCAATATATCAATCTTTATGTCTCGGCCATTCCGAGACTCCTCGTCATGTCCGTGATCATATCTGGGACTCCAAACTACCTTCGGTACATCAAAACATATAAACTCATAATACCGATCGTCACAGAACTTTAAGCGTGCGGACCCTACGGGTCCGAGAACTATGTAGACATGACCGAGACACGTCTCTGGTTAATAACCAATAGTGGAACCTGGATGCTCATATTGGTTCCTACATATTCTACGAAGATCTTTATCGGTCAAACTGCATAACAATATACGTTGTTCCCTTTGTCATCGTTAAGTTACTTGCCCGAGATTCGATCGTCGATATCTTAATACCTAGCTCAATCTCGTTACCGGCAAGTCTCTTTACTCGTTCCGTAGTGCATCATTCTGTAACTAACTCATTAGTCACATTGCTTGCAAGGATTATAGTGATGTGCATTACCGAGAGGGCCCAGAGATACCTCTCCGATAGTCGGAGTGACAAATCCTATTCTTGATCTATGCCAACTCCACGAACACCATCGGAGACACCTGTAGAGCACCTTTATAATCACAGGTAGCACACAAAGTGTTCCTTCGGTATTCGGGAGTTGCATAATCTCACAGTCATAGGAACATGTATAAGTCATGAAGAAAGCAATAGCAGTAAACTAAACGATCAAGTGCTAAGCTAACGGAATGGGTCAAGTCAATCACATCATTCTCCTAATGATGTGATCCCATTGATCAAATGACAACTCATGTCTATGGCTGGGAAACTCAACCATCTTTGATCAACGAGCTAGTCAAGTAGAGGCATACTAGTGACACTATGTTTGTCTATGTATTCACACATGTATTATGTTTCCAATTAATACAATTCTAGCATGAATAATAAACATTTATCATGATATGAAGAAATAAATAATAACTTTATTATTGCCTCTAGGGCATATTTCCTTCAGTCTCCCACTTGCACTAGAGTCAATAATCTAGATTACATAGTAATGATTCTAACACCCATGGAGTCTTGGTGCTGATCATGTTTTGCTCGTGGAAGAAGCTTAGTCAATGGGTCTGAAACATTCAGATCCATATGTATCTTGCAAATCTCTATGTCTCCCACCTGGACTTGATCCTGCGTGGAATTGAAGCGTCTTTTGATGTGCTTGGTTCTCTTGTGAAATCTGGATTCCTTTGCCAAAGCAATTGCACCAGTATTGTCACAAAAGATTTTCATTGGTCCCGATGCACTAGGTATGACACCTAGATAGGATATGAACTCCTTCATCCAGACTCCTTCATTTGCTGCTTCTGAAGCAGCTATGTACTCCGCTTCACATGTAGATCCCGCCACGACACTTTGTTTAGAACTGCTCCAACTTACAGCTCCACCGTTCAATATAAACATGTATCCAGTTTGTGATTTAGAATCGTCCGGATCAGTGTCAAAGCTTGCATCGACGTAACCATTTACGACGAGCTCTTTGTCACCTCCATAAACGAGAAACATATCCTTAGTCCTTTTCAAGTATTTCAGGATGTTCTTGACCGCTGTCCAGTGATCCACTCCTGGATTACTTTGGTACCTCCCTGCTAAACTAATAGCAAGGCACACATCTGGTCTGGTACACAGCATTGCATACATGTGTAGCGACCAGACCTTAAACGGTCCAATCTCTGTGCTCCGGTGTCATCCCTGGATCAGTAATGCTGACACCACACAGTACTTGAAGGATTTATAATAGAGTAGCAATCACACACTTATTACATCGAGTGTCTCAAAAGAGATCTTATTACAATAAATATGGCTTAAGGCCATCTAACAACGATAACAGCGGAAGGCTTGGAAGATAAGTGAGTCCATCAACTCCAACGGCATCACTGAGTATAGAACCACGACCTCAAAGCACCTTACTCGTCATTTGAAAAGTCTGCAACATGAACGTTGTAGCCCGAAAACGGGTCAGCACATGGAATATGCTGGCAATGTAACACATAGAGAGCAATGAAAGGATAAAACTATACTACATGCATATTTGGCTGGTGGAAAGCTCTATGGTTACAGTTTTGCGTAAAGCCATTTTTTCCCTACTGCAAACGAATACATTTTAATTAACTATCATGGTGGTTGTTGAACATTGAGAATGGTTGACAGCATTCTCAATCCCAATTAATAACATCATTAAAACCCAACAAAATTAATTAGAGTAACATGATGAGATTCACATGATAATCCAAGTACTAGATACTCAAGATGTCCATAACCGGGGACACGGCTAACCATGATTAGTTTATACACTCTGCAGAGGTTTGCGCACTTTTCCCCACAAGACTCGATCTCCTTCGTTGGAATTATCGCACTACATGATGTTTGAGAAACGGATGACCGATACATAGTCTTTTAGAAGCGCTTGCACCTTACGAACGGGTAGATCGTACCAACCTACATCCCCTACATCTGCTAGTCTACCACTGTAAGAGTTCGCATGACTTAGTCAACTATGCTAAAGCCCATAGTAGCTTGTGGCACACGGAAGTTTCTAGCATGAAATAATCTCATGATCCCTTTGAGCCTGAGTGGCGTTCCAAAAAGAAAAACAAGCAATCGCTGGAATGCCCAGGTGCCTCAATCCAACCAGATGTGTGTTTAAGTTGCCACCTTAGATAAACCATTAATTTAACAATCTCACATCTGTCATGGATACACTCACCCAATCCACGTCTACTAGCATAGCATGGCATAATAAGCAAACGTAGAAGTAACTCCCAAAGGTTTGAATATAAACAGGTAATAGGTGCTACCTCATCTACTTCCCAAACCCACAATTTGATTAGATCCTAATCATGCAATGTGTGAGGGTTCATCTAATGCAATAAAAACTGGGTAGTAGGAAGTATGATCAAAGTGTTACTTGCCTTGCTGATGATCCGCGAAACCTAGCGATTCGAAGTAGCAAGCGGCGCACTCCGGGTACTCTACCACAAACAAACAAGCATACAATAAGTACTCGACTAATGCACAGGTAAAACTCAAATAAAAGATCTAACCAAAAAGTTCAACTTAAGAACTCCGGTTGGCAAAAAGAATCAAATCAAACGAAGCGACGAAAGACAAACGGCAAAAGAAACAGGCTTCGTTTACTCTTCTGGGTCTAGGTCAAATTTTACAGAGACAAAAACTTGTTTGAGTTGGTTAAACGGAAAGAGGGTTTCGAGACGAAACTCCAGGCGCTTGAATTGCCTGATTCCGATAAACGAGCGAAATGTTATACTAAAACGAAAATCGGATCAGAAATCGAGATCAGAAAAATCGCGGATTTAATCCGAGAAAAAGAAAAACAATGAACAGATTAACAAACGAACGTTCGTTATCTGGATCTAAATGTTGAACGCGTTCGTTAAAACGAACGAACGAGCGAACGCTCGCTAATTAACTAAACCGAGAAAAAAACCGATCTATCTGAAAAAACGAATCTAAAAAACCGAAAATAAACCGAATGGTTTTTCGAGAAAAATCGGCGGCGGCTTTGACCTCGTCGGCGGCGGCGGGCGGTGGCGGCGGCTTAGGGTTTGGGGCGGCAGCGGCTTTGGGCTGGTTCGGCCCGAGGTCACGCTATATAAAGCCCCGGCCAGGCGGAGTCCTGCCCGAACACGGCCCAAGGTCGGTTCGCGTTTTTTTTAACTAGCAAAAGACCCGTGCGTTGCAACGGATAATAGAACTGTGAATTGCGGCCTTGAAATCAAGTTATTGATAACATAACATAATACATGTAATGATTATAAATAGTGTACATCCAACATTATTAATTGAAATCAAATAAAATTGCTCACATGCTACACTTAAAAATCAGAAATACTCAGGCTAGTGATCATCCATTTCTCCGTCATACGCATAGATTTGGATGTTCTTATGGAACTTAAAGTGATGGGAGCCGACGACGATATGTGCTTTAAAATAATCAACACCGTTTTTTGCGGGCTAACACGATCAACATAAAAAACTGTGGACGTTGCGAGTTTGATTCCAGTCATGGTCAACTATTTTTTGCCTCATCTCCTAAATGGGATGGTGGGTTTGATTTGTTGGGCCGGGTCACACGGATAGGTTGGGATGGCACTGTATTTTCTATTGGTGCAACGTTACGCGAACAAATGGGGCAGAGGCCAAGTGGCCCAGGACAGACGATCGGTAGAATAGTCTAGCTCAGTATGAAGAAATGCCATGGACATACGAAATGGGAGCACCAATAAGATTATACCTCCATTTATATAAATATAAAAAAACAGTATATATGCCCGTGGGTTACAACGGTAGAAACAATTGACATAAATTTAGCGGCACAAACATAATGTTCGTTATAAATTTGGCGCAAATTTAGTAAGGATTATAAGTGCAAGGAAAACATGACACGTTGTATGTTGCAATGAAAGAAAGAATGGCCTTAATTTAGTGAGGATCATGTAGGAAAAAGATGCCACATCATTTTTATTCATAAGATATAAAGCAGGGCACTACACGCCTGCCATTGATTCCCGCACCTCCTTCAAAAAAATCTGTAATTACTGTCTAACTCCTTCCTTCTTTATTTCTCACGCTCACGCCGGCTTATAATTATGCATAATAGCTATTGCTCTTCCCGTCATTTGTTTCGCTAACCACAAATCTTATTCATGCCATATTCTTTGCATAATTTCCGAAGCAGCTCCTTGATATTTGACAACCTAAGAACGTATACAAACTGGTAAAAAATTATGTAAAATAGCAATGTGGGACTATTTAATAAATAAACAAATATGAAAAACAGCCTCCAGCCTGCTCGCAATGGGCAGTCGGCCGGCCCAGCACGCCCGTGCCCATTGTCTCGGCCCAAGTACGCACACATCGCATTCTATTCTTAAACAGCGAGACGCCTAGCTAACCACACTCACGAGCCCAGCCTGAGTCAATCCGTGATTTATTATTAAAAATAATAAAATATAATAATAATAATAACTAGAAAAAAGGCATGTGCGTTGCAACGGGAAAAAAAAGACCTAGCACCATAAGTAAGCATATCTCGAGGCCCCTTAGCAGACTTGCACGTACTAAATATGCAATACTCAACAGGGGGCTAACGCCCACAATTCCTACTAACACTGACAGTATGTATCATGTCCTACAACTCTTGAATCGCCAAGGTCCTTAGGCTAGGACAAAAGTATATAGCAACATGAAAATTAAAACGAAATCAACATGCTAAAGCATAGGTCCTCCTGCAGAATGGAAATGTAAATCTAGAAAAAGAAGATATTATACTGAAAGATGAGCAACATCAGATCAATTGTCTAAATTGTGATCAAACACTATAGAGATATATGATATGACAACAACACTGAGAATGTGATTGTTGTGAAAGTTCAACGTGATTGTGCAGTACCTACTGAAGAACACCTTTGTGACATGGAAGTAACTACCATATATATGTGGCCATCCTTTTTCTATGTGAGCAAATCCAAATCAACCAAAGATATCTGAAACCACTCAGTATCTCGGTAGGCATATTTGTCATCGACATATTTATCATATCTTGATGCTTCACTCTTGATTCTCTTGAATCCATCAGAATGGTCTTCTTGGCGCGGACTTTCTCCTTCATCTACTAAAAACCTGATGTCACCAAAAAGACGAATCGGCTTGTACACAAAACATTACATCACTGACAAATTTCTAAGATCAATATATACTCCTCATTGTGAAGAGTTAGAGCATATCCAAACTGAGAACAGTTAGAATATATCTAGCTAATCCTAACTGAGAAGAGTTAGAACATATCCAAACTTCCTAGCGAGACATATGTATTTCTAGGAAGCTTAGGCAGGGTTACAATTATGTATGGAATGCCTTAGGAGAATCAAATAAAACAACAGTAAGGGAGCTAGCTACCTCATCCTTTGCTTCAAGGTTGCACAGTGTTGATGCCTGGGAGGAACATGCTGCCCAGAAACAAAAGTTTTGTTTTCGTAGAAAGAAACTTGTTTGTAGGCATGACTCAAAGTACTACCTCGGGTGCGGTATGGGTTGTCCTCATCCTGGTTTGCCAACGTGCTCAGTTTTGGTGGCAGTTGGCGACGTAGTTGCGAGGCTTGGGGGCCATGGCGAGGACGTCGTCGAGGATGGCACACGAGACTATCAAGCTTGAGGATATGGGGCTTCGGCAGTGGCAAAAGGATGCACGTATGGATGCTCCCTTAGCAGGCGTCATTGTCGACCTGCTAGTCAACATTCTTCTCTTGCTCTGGTTCTACTATTATGCGGGCATGTGTTGCTTAGTTTTAATTTCCCTATCGTTCTTGGACCATGACTGATCAGTCACCACCATACATTTATATGATCTATTACTTCGTACTTGTTACTCTTGTTTCTCTGCATTGTTTGCTGCAAAAATTAAAACTTTGAGGTGCAGATTCACAAGAATGTCAGGACAGTATTCAAAATATTTTCTTTTGAGCCTTGTTCATACGAAAAGTGACATTGTAGATTGGATTGCTAGCTCAAGGTGCATGAGAGATCTAAAAAACCGAAAATCTCCAAAGATCTTTTACCCACGTGCACACACAAATGGGCGCACAACCAAAACTTATATCCTTTTAGTCTGTTGGAAAATGAAGATACTAATATGCTGGAATTCTAACCTTCAGAAAACTCCCAATCGTCATTCTGTACGCACTTATACAGGGGCATTCTATGTACTTATCCCAATCATCAATCTGCCGGAAACTAATTATGGGCTGCATAAGCTACTGGATGCACAGAAATATGATGCACGTGTTGTTGGAGTTGCAACCAAAACATTCATTCATGCCCATCTTCTCTGAAGTTTGAGGCAGCGGTTCTGTGAAGTCTTGCTAGCTAGTATAAAATGCGAACTTATTATATTACCACTGCCAACCACTAATGCGAATTCTTGACCTTGTTTCCCTCAAAAACAATATTTCTCCACATGAAGTTATTTATAAAAAAGGGACAACTTTCATGGTTCTAAAGTTAAAAACACAAAAATAATATATAGCTCAAACTCATGCACACCTTTAGCTAAATAACTACAGAGACTCTGAGTTCAACCATCCATGCAGCATTGGTCTTACAAACAACTCAATTATAAACACACCTGGGTCTGGGACTCTTGCTCAATGGATCTACCAGCCTCAGCTTCCCCCTCTGTTGCTATCTTCCATATTTTAATCTCCTCTCCAGTAGCTGTGTTATGTCCATTATCAGACCCTCGACCTGAAGAATGCATCAAACGCAGTTATGTGATGCCTCGTTGGCTCCACCTTCTTAAGAGAAGCAGTATACTTTTTTCCAAGAAAACAGAGAAGTAGTATACTTTAAACATCATAACACACATGAGAACATTGCAATTTCATACATTATAGACAACTAATGGCTTGACTAAACTAACCAAGCACATGTTATGTTTGGTGTTTTGACAGCAAGCCATACACAAAGTAAGAAGCACATGTTATGGTTGGTGTTATGTTGGCTACTCTTCCAACTCAGTAGCATCCCTGCCCGTATGGATCACCTAACCTTCTTCATAGGTGTCACTACCAGAAAAAACCTACACATAGAAATCAACACCGCTATCGGGCCATGGCCGCTGCCATGTCCACGGAGTCATGCATGCTATGGATCTCAGGCTCGACCTCGCCTATCTCCTTAACCATGTAGTTGCAGAGGCGGCCGGCCAGGCGGCATACTACTGCCAACGCCCCACTGGTGATCAGCATCAGGGTGACCTTGGCGTAAATGAAACGGTCTTTCCCCTGCTCTTTCAGCGGGAGGTATACTTTCCCAAAACTGAACATATGGACTTCTCATGACAAAATATTTGAACCCACCCAAGGATTTGACCTTATTTGTAGCATGTATATATATTTTATTTTTTTGTTAAGTAGCTGGGGGTGATCTCCCTTTAATCTGAATAAGAAAAGTACAAAAGTTGTTTATCACTCTATCCAAAATTTCACCACTACTATATTGTTCCTATAGTTTCCGGTTTATTCCGAAAAACTGTAGCATCATTATTAGCAACGTTCAGTAGATCATTGCCTCTATATAAATTGGCCTTCTAGATTGTGATTCCACTCTTTTATAAATTATTCACTAAAGCCCTCATACAATATGTGAGAAATCTGACAAAATATTTGTAAGCCTTGAAAAGCATATTAACAAAATAGGTGGCTAACACAAACTTGCAAGTAGAGCATGATGTATGAGAGAGAGAGAGAGAGGTGGGGCTGCACCGTGCGTTACACATGAATATTCTTGTGGACATTGTATCAAACAGATGTCCTACAATTTGATGCAAAAACAAATCTCTAATGGTTGGGCAGAACAACGAATCAAAGGAGCAGCCAGAGCTCTTACCAATAGGCCACATGGAGGAGGAGTTGCGCTGGTCACTGGGACGGAGCTGGGAGGTGACGTGTCCCAGTCCCAACGTGGTCTGGGGCGGCGCGACTCAAGGGGAGTGGAGTAGGGAGGAGTCACCGGGGCGCGTGGCCGGGAAGAGGCTAGCGGCATGTGGCCGGGAGCGCCGCACATCGCCGGCAGCACAGCAGCGAGGAGGCGCGGGTGGGGCAATTGGCTAGGAGCGGCTAGTGGGCTGGGATCGGGGCAGGAAGACGATGGGGTAGGTGGGGGTGGATGTGTCGGGATTTAGGTTGGCCTTTTCTTATTTTTATTATTAACGCTTTAGTACCACCTCGCGTATATGTTTTAAATCAAACTGAAAGCGTAAATTCACGGGAAAAAAGCGTATTGTGACAGTGAACCCATGGAGTCAATCCGTGCTTTATTATTAGGGATAGATTAGGGATAGACTAGGAAAATTGCCCGTGCGTTGCATCGGGTATAAAAATAATGAATATGTATTTAAAAAGCTTGAAAAAACTCAAGCAACTTTACAAATGGAAAAACAATATTAAAAGTACTCAAAAGTACCAATGACGTTCTTAAAAAAAATCTATCATTGTCTTGATTATATATTTAACTTCAAATAAATTGATCAATGCAAGTGAGCTACATATACGTAACGAGATTAAATTTCATCCGCAACAGACATGTGTAAAGCTCATGTATGTTTGCGGATTCAGACAAAACTAAATGTATCATTATGAAATAGTATTACCGAAAGTAACAACTTGAACATAACATAGCCCATATGACCAAACTGTTCCAATTCGGGAGCTCACTCTGTATTCAATTATTTTCTATGACTAAACATATACTTGTATCTCCAACCAATCCTAGCTGGGCTTGGTGGGCTTAACCTATGCATCTGCATTGGATTTATAAAAATAATAAATATACATTTAGAAAACTTGAAAGAAAAAACTCAAACAACTTCACAAATGGAAAAGGCAATATTAAAAGTACTCAAAACATGACCATTCTTAAAAAGAAAATCCATCATCATCTTGATTATATATTTAATTAGCTTCCAATAAATTGATCCACGCAAGTGAGCTACATATACATAACCAGATTAAATTTCATCCACAATAGATATGTGCGCGGATTCAAACAAAACTAAATGTATCATTATGCAATATTATTACGAAAGTAATAACTTGAACGTCACATAGCCCATATGACCAAGCTTTTCCAATTTGGGAGCTCACTCTCTATAAAATTATTTTATATGAATAAACATATACTTGTATCTCCAGGCTTGGCGGGCTCAACTTATGCATCTGCATTAGATAGCACTTTATATATTTATAATGTATATACAAAAGTTTGTGTGAATAAGAAATATCAGACAAAAATAATATGTGTGTATGAATGACTATTGAACATAATATGCAACCATTTTAAATTGTTAGTCACTGAGACAAAAGGAGGCATATGTCATGGATGAATTTGTGATTATATTGTTTCTGATGTGCATTAAGCTTTTCCAAAAAAAAATCACAACGAGTATATATTGTCTACCCACAAAGGAAAAAAAACATTAGAAGTATTGTCCTCAGAACCGGCACCATCAACCACGAAGCAGCCTGTGATCCTGGCAACAAGCTGCCCACCAAGCTGTCCTTCAACGCCTGATCCTGCCGAGAAAAAGACATTGTCGCCTCTTTCTTCCTTTTTTGGTTTGGCCACATCAAAAAAAATATCAAACATATGTAATAAAGCTAGACATACATAAATTATGAAGTTTCCAGGGTATAAAGTTTATATACCAGGAAGACACAAGAACTGGTAGACCATGAGGACACAAGAACTGGTAACATTGGTAAGATGGATTCATGCCTACGGAGGGCCCAAAATTGTCAACGTTCTGGTGGTGGAAAATCAGAATGAATAAATAAATACGGAATCGATTTGCAGAACTGCCGATCATAACTGTTCTTTTAAGCGGAGTCAAGTTTGATATATAGATTGTTCGTCAGGTAGTACATGTATCACCGCTTGGACGAAGTCCCTAGTACGTACGTAGCTGGGCGCCTGGGCTCTTGGTGCCTGGCCATCCGGCTGGAGCGTGACCACCAGTGCGACCGATCCAGGCGGCACGGCCAGGCATGACGTCGCTGTAACGAGCTCCATGTCGTCCTCTGTTCGGAACCCTATCAAGCCTCCATGCGCGGCCGCTCTAGACTTGATCCTTGCCCATGCACTCGTCGTAGCTCCAGAGCACCCACGAGGAAGTCACATCCGGACGGCACCGAAGCCCCTGGCCTCGATCTGAGGGAGAATCCGTTGAAGCTGGAACACGTCCAAAGGGGCGGACAACGCCAAAGTCACTGGTTTCTTTCCCGGTGAGCTGGGTGAGGATTCGCTCGAACCTTGAAGCCCGCCGTCCTCGATCCAGGTGAGCAAGGCGAGCATCCGTGCTCCTCCTCTGCTGTTGTCTATTTTTCCTATTCGTGATGAGCTCCTCTCTCTTTCCCCATCTCTTTCTGAGCTCTATCGTGGTCAAACTGCTCCTGCCTCGATTGTCGAGCAGGCAGAAGCCCTGCGCCTCCACCACGGCGGGCATGGCGGGCCGGCGCCGAGTTGACTGAATACTGAATACACTGATGACGTAGAGATAGTATTGCCGTCGAAGATGGACGGCAAGGAGAACAGCCGCCACTGCTCCGGTGAGGCGAACGCTGTGTCGATGGCCTGCTATCTCTTCAGCGCGCTCACGTGCTTCCGCCGAGTCTCCTCGCCGCTTGTGGAGGCGCCGCCAAAGATTGATCGGACAGGTAGGTCGTTGTATATGTAATACGTTGCGGTCGAGTCTGTACGATTCATCCAACGATCAGGTTTTCTTTTTTGAGGGAAATTGATCGATCAGGTAGGATCCATCACGTCCAGCCCAAGATCCATCACGTCCAGCCCAAGATCGACTACACTGGGAAACAATTGTCACCAACAAACGAAACGGTTTTTTAGTACCACCTCGCAGACAGATTTTGTTATAAAGAGGTACAGTAGAAAGAAAAAAATTCCTAGGAAGAATCAAGCCGTCACTAAGAAGAACATCACCTCACGTCACAGCAGGGTGGATTCCCATTGCTCAGTTGCTCTATTGGTTGGGCCATATGTTCTAGATATGGAATAGACTGACAACTCCTGTATAGTAGTAGTACGAAGAAGATCCTCAACACATCATTGCCAGTTTTCCATCAAGACAAGATTTCAGATATGCTCGCGACCAATCTCTAGTTTATACAGCTGGGAAAGGTAACAAATTTTCCTTAATAATAGAAACAAGTGGGGGATCATGGAGCCCCATTAAGCATAATTTTCTGTTTGTTTTAACTATTTCGACAGCTAAGCCGTCGATTTCTTTTGGGAATCCTGAATCACAGCTCCATTGACCTGATGCTCTGGCATACATAAAAGATAGTGTTTGACTATATTCTGAACAGTATTTAAACCTGGGTTTAGACCAAAATTAGACACTGACTGATTATGCATCTCTGACATAGTCTAGTATCTTAGTACTCTAAATTTTATGATTAAACTATAAACTTCCTAAAATAATTTAATTATCCAGGTAAACATCAGAATGAAAATTCGAGCACACACCTTCAGCTAAGCAGCACGCAGAGCATATTTAACTCAGACCTGAATACTGAACATCACCATCAAGTGCAGTAAAATTTATAACACCTGAACAATATTGCTCCGATGATCCATTTCCACGTCCTATGCGCGTCTCAAATACGATAAACAATGGATACTTTGCAGAATAACATCGCTAAAAGGAACTGCAAAACTATCGTCTTCACCAAACGAAGCTGCAGTGGCTAACAAGCTCCAGTAAAGAATCCAACTCCATAGGTGCAGTGCAAAGTAATCTACACCACAATATCTCAAAATATGCCCAAGTTTACATCGTCCGATGTTCAAACTACATACTTTTGGAATGTAACCATACTAAGGATCGATAAATCATATCTCTTGGGGTAAATTAACACAGAAACATCCATAAAAGCACAATTATCTTAATCCATACCAAATAGTTCAATGTCTCCTGAGAGCTCAAATACATAGTTCATAAATAAGAGTAATGCCATAATGGTGAGTAATACAACACAAATTCTACAGGTGTAGCCACTTGATCATGCGTAATGTTCAAAATAATTCAAACACACAAATTCAATAGCTGTAGGCAGCTACCAAATGCAAACGCAATGGATCAATCGAGCAGGCCGGTCTTCCACCACACGGCATTGCGTACCTGGCGGAGGTGCCTCCCCTTGAGCGTGTGTCCAGCGTCCTCCAGCACCCAGAAGGTCGTCATGGGAGCGTGTGTCCAGCGCCCTCCAACACCCAGAAGGTCGTCATGGGCGACTCCCACGCCGGCGAGCGCGCCACCATCTCGTGCGGCGACAACATCTCCACGTCGTAGTCGTCCTCATCTGCTTCACTCGTGAAGTTGCGAACGCCTCGACCGTCGGTCGCCGCATCCGCGCCGCTGGCACATTCATCGGCGCGCACTGCGGCATGTGCATCGCCGGCGACGGCACCGGGCGGGGGATGGCGGGGATCATGCGTGGAAGGGCCATCGCCGGAGACGCGGGGGATGTCGAGACGAATGAAGCAGACGGGGGCGGCGAGAGAGGCCCGAGGCGCTCGGGGAGGGCCTCGAGGATGGCCCCCGGCGGGCGGCGCAGGGGGCTAGGGTTTGCGGCGCAGATGGAGGAGATGAGCAAGGGCCGGCGTCGCGGCTGCGGCCGCGGCCGCTCGGGAGAACCGAAGAGGTCGTCCACGTCAAGCTCGAAGGCCGCCGAGGCGGGTTGGTCGTCGGCGGCCGCGCGGGGGAGGAATGCGCCGAGGAAGCGCTCGGAGCTGGGCGAGCTCTTATGGCGTGCACGATCTATGGCGAGGCTCCGCTGTGCAGGCGGGTGGCTGGTTTTTTCTTTTCACACACGTACCGGCGGTTCGGGTTTGGTGGGCTGTACGTAAAACAACGGCAACCTATGGAATTTTAAGGGATGGACGAAATTAGTACCACCTCATTTATATTACGATTTTGTCTATACAAATTGTAAAAGCGTATTATATAATATTTTTTTATATATAATAAAGCACGGATTGACTCCGTGGATTCACCGTCACAATACGCTTTCCTCTTATATATAATATATATATATATATATATATATATATATATTAGGGAGACTAGCAAAAATGCCCATGCGTTGCAACGGGAGAAAAAATATACTAAAAGAAAGCAACATGCAAGGCACAAAAATCAGGCTTGAAGGCAGATATATTCTTATGTCAAACGTCTACCAAATCCTCATGCACATCAGACAACATTGTTGACTTACTTTTTTACCGTTAAATCATATTTTCATGGTCCCAGCTCACGAAAAACACAGTTTACTTGGTCAGCGGCAAAATCTCATTGAAATCTCTATATTTTTACTGGCCCTTGATCGATAATATGGTCAATTGCAGGAAGCAATGTCTCTGTGGCTAACAGATCATCTGCCCCTTTCTCTTGTTCTGATGTAGATGGTGGGACATAGCTATCTGGAAAGGGTATTCACAAAAAAACCTATCCGAAAAGGGTGGAGGGGAGGGGCAGAAGGAAGCTGCGAAGAAATATTTCCGATGTTTGAGGATATGAAAAAGATATCTGATGTTTGAGAGTTAATAGCAAATGATTGGCAAGGCAGTTAGATGAATAGACTTTGAGTACAATACAGCAGCAGAACTTGAGAAACATTGTTACTCCCGTTCTTGGGACTAAGGAGTGGTCAGTACATCTCATGTGCCCCCAACTTCCTTTTCTGTGATGGCTGCCATTATGTGCCGAGCTAAGTAACAGGAAATAAGTTCTTCTATCTAAAGCAGGAATGTTTTGATCACATGAGTTGGCAAACCATCCTGTTGCGCCTAGCTAACCACACTCACGAGCCCAGCCTGAGTGGTCTGATGCGTTTGCACACATCCAGTAGACCAGGGATCAAATCCCAGTTGCGACCAATTTTTTAAAATTAAAAAAAAATCACGGGAAGAAGCCCAAGTTGCGCGATGCTTTTGACATACAGGGAGCCGCATGAAATATTAGTACCACCTTGAATATGTTTTAAATTCAAACTGAAAGCGTAAAGTCACAGGAAGAAGCGTATTGTGACGGTGAACCTACGGAGTCAATCCGTGCTTTATTATTAAAAAAATAATAGGAAAAATGTCCGTGCGTTGCAACGGGAGGAGAAGAAGTATCACCACGCCTTCTTTCTTTACCTTCTGAAACAAGATGATGCTTCTAATTTCTAAAGTTACGCTTCGGAATAAATGTCAGTTGCCATGAACCAAGGTTGGCTAGGCATACGCAAATACACAATATGGAACTGCCATACAATAGTTGAACCACAATCTAAGTGTTCCACCATTATCATTCACATTATGGTAATATTCAGAAATTCATTCACAGATGGATGCTTTATAAATCTTTATAAATGACCATTAGCAACAAATATATCCCATTGAAAGAGTGACAAATTATTCAGGCACCAATGGGAACACATAGAAAACAGTATTTCCAGAGATCCCATTGAAAGAAATTTATGATAGTAAATATGACAAAGCAAGTATGTCAACCATGCTTAGAGGATTACATCATACTATTTGGTGCTTTCAAATATTATAGCATAATTAAGATACAACATAACCACTGAACGAAATTTCTTCAAAAATAAACATAAATACAATAAAGAAGAGAACTCCTGCGATGACATGTTCAAGAGGTACAACATTTATCTGTTTCCAGAAAAAGGGTAAATTGATTAAACTGACCAAAGAGAAAATGCATGGATGCCCAAAATAGAACTTTAAAGAAAGCCAGGGAGAAACTTTGCTAATGTAAAGACCAAAGGGAACAATATGTGAATCATATGTTAGTTGTGCGCATCACAGTCATGAACTTGAGAAAATATATCACATGCCAACTATAAAGACAAACAATGAATTGTATTTCACAAGTTTTTGCAACTAATCCATGACAAACCAAAGAAAGTATAAAAGATGAAGGAAAAGAAAGCTTTATAATCCATGATAAACTGTTGAATTGATTAAGCTTATCAGCATCTATGTTTATTTTGTTTGTATCATCAGAACTGACGCTAGATTTGTTAATACAAGATAACAGTATTACATGCCACAGGATCAATTTGTGTAATGTTTGGTTTCAAAAAGGCGAAAGTAGTGGGTCATCACTCATGAAAGGATAATAGGATTGCCCCCCCTATCCTGAAGCTACTGATGTGCTCTTGTGGTACAAAGTGTCGTAGTTGAGAGACGAAACAAACAGCAGTGACACTACAGTGGAGGGAGGTTTGTGTGTATGTACCAGATGTACTGAGCAACGATCCGGTGGTCTCAATGGCATGTTGTGCATCATGCCATATGGCACACATCCATGGTGCATGTATATGCAGGCAAGGATCGGCAATCCTCTCTGCCCTTAGTCCCCTACAAGTAATCATATGATCCCCATGATCTCCAAAACTATATGAGCACATTATCCATGCAGCTAACAGTAGTAAATTAGGTACAAGAATTCATCCTAATAGACAAAGTTGTGGTCCAGTATGTACCTGTATGCAAAAATAGAACTGCATGAAGCCAATACCTGCACTTGGAGACATGGGGATGCAGCAGGGGCATGCAGGCGAAGCTCATCCAATCACCATGTGTCATCTTTTTTCAATCACTTGAGCTTTTTACTATTCTAGCACCCTGACCTGATTGTGCTGCAGCTGCACATAGAGCGAATGCAAACAAACACAACTCTTCAGAAAACAACTCAACCAACACACATTAGATCGGCAAAATTTAGTTTTGAATAGTGGATGAGTAGCTGCCGCCAACTAAAGATAGGAGAGCATGTCAACTGCCATGAGTAGGGATAATGAGAGGAATCGAGCCCTTGTGGTGGGAGTCGGGTCCTAGGGGATGTGGGGCTCCGTCGGCAGCGTGAGATCCACAGAAGCTCAGGGATCCTTAACGCATCACCCGACCATGAACCAGAGGCGTCATTGAACAGGGACTATGGAACCAAATGTGTTGCACTGTACTATTTTGAACTGGCAAACATGATTGTTTGTGAATAAAAGTTCAATGACAATTTAAGAACCAAGTAGCTCAGCAGTAGTTACCCACAAATGTTGCTCTCCAAATTCCCTTTTCAAGCATTCAGCTGTAGAGATATATTGTGTGTCAAAAAAAGACTAAATTGTTATTGTTACTTGCATATTGTCCATTCCATTCTTTCTGAAAGTGTCCACAGAAACATTTAATTTGTTGTTATTTAGAAAAACCATGAAAAACATCTTTGATTAATCAATGATCTAGAAGAGTTGGTACCTAAACCGAGTAGGTTATGTGATACTATCTCTGTAACTTAATATAAGGCATTTTTTCAACACATTACCGCCAGCCTTGGGAAGCTTCCTTGCCAGTGTGTATCCTATACCTGTTCAAGAGCATGCAAAGGTCACCGAGCAAGAACTTAACAATGTTAGTTGAAGCCAATTTCCACATGTGATGGCATATAAAAGCTTATACACTGATTTTGAATGGGAATAACTCACAGTTGCTGAATCAATATTCATGTACTGCTACTCGCTTGCTCAGGCAAACCAGTTACCTATATATCCTTCGGATATTCATAGGTGGCGCTGGTTTGTAACAAAGGGATGGATTGCAGTGAACCACCAAAAGAACTGTGGTGTGTACTTGGTAATAACCATAATCTTGTATGAACTTAGTAGCAATTTTAATCTTTTTTAGATGGTAGCACTCTTACTCTTAATTAAACACACATTTTACTGTATTGATTTGCTTGCCTAGAACCTATGTTTAAGGTAGAGAATAATAGAGCACCATTCTTATCAATTTTTTAGATTATCATGTCATTTATTTTAGCTACCATCTCTAGGAACAAATTTGAACAGAAATTTTTGGTACGCATTGAGTAGAATTGCAGGAATGCATCAATCAAAATTATAAAATACCATCTATCAATTAGTACAATACCATTAGGAATATGCATTGAATTAGGAATTTAAATAAGCTAATATACCTATGCTGAAATCAACCCATACAACACTCATTCTATATTTTTCCCAGCTCACCCAAAGCCTAAAAAAATTGTATCTGGGCAAAAAGAAAGGAAACACCTAGCCGTGACTTCTTTATACGATTAAAGAAAATCTGTAGACATACATTTGTCACCTAGAGAATGAGTTTTCTCACCCAAAGCAATAGGAGTTGGCGTACCCATGTGTCACCCAAAGCAATAGGAGGAGTCTTGCGACTCCACATGATGTAAATTAATTAGCAAACCATTATTCGAGCTTATGCCGCACCGCCGCCCAACACGCTCAGTTCTGAAACCACATTTCCCTCATGCTCATCTTCCTCGTGTGTGCGAACAAGTTTGGATTCAGTGGGCTGCAGCTGGCTAGAGTGTTGCTGCTCTGCAGGGACGATCCACTGCTGCAACTGCAGCACTTCATACTTGTATCTCAGTTAATTATGTACCCATCTACTACATATGTATACCTGCCAATGCAAGTTGTCTTCAGATTAGGAGTTAGAAGAACGTAACATACTGTATGCAGAGTATGAGGCCAGGACAATGATATAGGTTGAGGCTCTTTTGATGGAATAGCAGTAAGGTACTGATGTGCTACCAGAAGCCTTATAGGGTGTGGGATACCTGCTACTGTATGGCTTGAATGGCTTTGTTTCGCCCTGCAAATATGTTGATATTGTTTTTAAGCAATATGACTAATCAAATGAAACTCTGAATGGAGCACAGTCTAATTCAATGAGCATTAAAATGCGTATAACATAAATCCACTGAATTGTTTTCTATTTGGTACTTCTACTTGAACTGTAAAAGCATCCATTGAGACATAAGAAATGTGAATAAAGTATCAGAGACAACTATCCTTAAAAGTTCAGGAGCAAAATCTATCTCATGGTTTCCAGCTGTCCAGATCCAAGGCTGGTATGCGAGATTCCGCCGTACAAATCTTGCCCACATATCCCACCTTGTATTATCAATTTATCATGATATGGGCAATTATCGGCATTTGTCAGGTCCCGACGAAAAGCACTGTCTGGGCTTTTGAATTGGACTCATAATGAGCGAGCGTGACATTGGAGTCGAAACTCTGACTGAGATCACCTAAACACAATAGTAAAATTCTCAGTAATATTACTCATAAACTACAATAGTAAAATTATGTTGGAATTCAGACATGACCATGCAAGTTATATTCTGAGTAAATTTGACAATACCTATCAGACCAAATGTATATGGCACATCTGGGCCACTTTTCGGAGGGGTCCTAAACCAAATCTTTTTCAGCGTCTCTTTAGTTCCAACGGCATAGTAATACTTTGTGTCAAACTGCAAGAAAAGTCATAATTAAGCCTTGAATCAAGATTCCAGCCTTCATAAAACATAAGCATCAAATGTTTGACGTGTCGGTAACCTTCAGGTTCTTGATTGTACAATGATGAATGTATCCCGAGGTATATTTGTAGAACGTATACCGTGAATGCTTTCCCTTTGCAGAACAATTGAGATTATCTTATGAAGTCCCGTAAAACATAGTGCTCGATCCAGGTTCTGACTGTTGTCACCCATGAGATTATCATGGATGTACTTTTGTGGTTGCCTTGTCTGATATGAACCTGTTAGAGCACCTAATCAATTAGTATGAGAGTGGAAGCCACAAACAACACCATGATTGAGCTGCAGAAAAGGGTAGACACTGATCCTACAGCTCCCTCTTTGCTGATTGCTGATTTGTGATTGTATTAGAAGATGGAAGAAAAGCAACATGGTCAGACCTTTAGATTGTATGGCATGCGCCGAGGAGGCCAGCCATCCTTCTTCCACCGTTCTTCTTCTCCCTGAATCTTGATCGTCATACTCCTTCTCCTTTCTTCCTATGTTTCCTCTCTCCCTCGGGCCCTTCTCTTTCCTTCTCTGGATGAGCAGGACGCCGCTGGCACCAGAACAAGCCGCCGCACCAGCCGCCAGATCGACCGACGCCGCGCCCGGATCTGCCTGTCTTCCTCGCGCTGACACCGCGCCTCGCATCGCCTGCCGGCCGCCTGCCCGTTCCCACGGGTTAGGCATCTATATCGGGTTGGGGGAGGGGAGGGACGGGGAGGATGGTGGTGGTCGCCTCCGTTGCGAGGCGAGGTCGAGCGGCGGGGTGGCCTACGCCGGTGCCAATCGAGGCGAAGCGGTGGGGGCGATGCAGCACCTGTTCGGGACTTTTTTTCTATGGCGAATCGTTAATTCACTTAGGGACGTGAGTGCGGGTTGAATACCTAAAACCGCGATCCCAAATTAGTACCACCTCGTTTATATTGCGATTTTGTTCCTATAAATCGTAAAAGCGTATTATGACATGAGAAGAAAGCGTATTGTGACGGTGAACCCACAGAGTCAATCCGTGCTTTATTATTAGGGAGAGATAATTACGCTCAGAAAAAAAACAAAAGGAATACTAAACGGACTCCAAAAATCCCGAAATAAATTTTCCCCGGCTTCTAAAATCAAGCCGCACAGGATGAACAGGCCTAAATGCAATTTTGAAAAACGCGCATTTTTTCTAAATTCAAATAAAATAGCAAATAAAACCAAAATAAAATCTTATTTGATTTTATAATTAAATCATCAATATTTATTTATTTTGGGAAAGTCATTTTATTCCCTCTCATATTTTTATGATAGAAATAATTGAAGATAAAATAAATAAAATCAAATGATCCTATTTTCAAAATTTAAGGAAAACTCAAATATGAAAATAACGAAATCCCCAACTCTCTCTGAGGGTCCTTGAGTTGCGTGAAATTTCTGGATCAACCAAAATGCAATAAAATATGATATGCAATAGTGATCTAGTGTATAACATTCCAAATTGAAAATTTGGGATGTTACAAACCTACCCCCTTAAGATGAATCTCACCCTCGAGATTCGGGTTGGCTAGAAAATAGGTGAGGGTGGTCTTTCAGCAATTCTTCCTCTCGTTCCCAGGTGGCTTCATCCTCCGTGTGGTGGCTCCACTGAACTTTGCAAAACTTAATAACCTTGCTGCGGGTGACTCGGCTAGCATTCTCAAGAATCTTAACTGGTTTCTCCTCATAGGTCAAATCACTGTCCAATTGAATCACTTCCAGCGGCACTGTATCTCTCAGCGGTATATCAGCCATCTCCGCGTGTTACTTCTTCAACTGGGAAACGTGGAACACGTCGTGAACTCCTGACAATCCTTCGGGCAATTTCAACTTATAAGATACTTCTCCCATACGCTCCAAAACCTTGTATGGTCCTACAAAACGTGGTGCTAACTTTCCCTTAACTCCAAAGCGCTTAACTCCTCGAAGTGGAGATACTCGAAGATAAACTCTGTCTCCTACTTCGTAAACTGTCTCCTTGCGTTTAGAATCTGCATAGCTCTTCTGCCTGGACTGGGCTACCTTGAGCCTATCGCGAATCAATTTCACTTTCTATTCAGACTCCTTAATCAGATCCGGTCCAAACAACTGACGGTCTCCAACTTCATTCCACGACAATGGGGTCCTGCACCTCCTTCCGTACAAGGCTTCGAAAGGGGCCATCTTCAAACTGGATTGATAACTGTTGTTATAAGAGAACTCTGCATACGGCAAATTATCGTCCCAACTAGATCCATAATCTAGCGCACAAGCTCTTAGCATATCCTCCAAAATCTGATTGACTCTCTTGGTCTGTCCATCTGTCTGGGGATGGAAAGTTGTACTGAACTCTAGCCTGGTACCCAAGGTTTCATGCAACTGATTCCAGAATTTTGAGGTAAATTGGGTTCCTCTATCTGATACAATGCTCCTTGGAACTCCGTGCAGACATACGATCCTGGTCATGTATATCTTTGCCAACTTGGCACTAGTATAGGTAGTCTTCACTGGAATGAAATGAGCTACCTTTGTCAAACGATCGACTACAACCCAAATCGAGTCATAGCCTGAACGAGTTCTAGGCAATCCTGTAATAAAATCCATGCCTAACTTATCCCACTTCCATCCGAGTATCGGCAATGGCTGTAGCAATCCTGCTGGCTTCTGATGCTCTTCCTTTATTCTTTGACATACATCACAAACTGCTACATACTCTGTAATATCCTTCTTCATTCGGGTCCACCAAAAAATATCCTTCAAATCCAGATACATCTTGGTATTTCCTAGGTGAATCGAATATGGTGAATCATGGGCCTCTTGCAGAATCAACTTCCTGATCTCCGGGTCATTGGGCACATAAACACGGTCTTCAAACCATAAGGTATCGTGCTCATCCTCATGAAATCCTTTAGCTTTTCCTTTGCTCATTTTCTCCTTAATAGAAACGATCTCCTTGTTAGTCCTTTGAGCTTCTCTTATTTTATCCATCAAAGTAGACTGAATCTCCAATGCTACTACATAGCCTCTCGGAACTATCTCCAAACATAGCTCACGAAGATTCTCGGCTAACTCTCTTGGTAAATCTCCCATCATTAAGGTGTTGACATGGCTTTTACGACTCAGTGCATCGGCTACTACATTAGCCTTTCCGGGGTGATAATGCAATCTCATATCATAATCCTTGATGAGTTCCAACCATATCCTCTGCCTGAGATTTAACTCCTTCTGAGTGAAAATGTACTTCAGGCTCTTGTGATCCGTGTACACCTCACAATGATTTCCAATGAGAAAATGTCTCCAAGTCTTCAACGTGTGCACTACGGCTGCTAACTCCAAATCATGCGTAGCATAATTCAACTCATGAGGCTTAAGCTGTCGTGAGGCATATGAAACAACTCTTCCTTCATGCATAAGCACTGATCCAAGTCCTCGTCGTGAAGCATCGCAATACACCTCATAATCCTTGGTCTGATCTGGCAAAATCAACACTGGTGATGTAACCAGACATTTCTTCAACTCCTGGAAACCGGCCTCACACTCTTCAGTCCATTTGAATTTGGTATCCTTCTTCAACAACTCCGTCATAGGCTTCACAATCTTCGAGAAATTTTCAATGAATCTCCGGTAGTATCCTGCAAGTCCAAGAAAACTCCGGATCTCTCCAACTGTTGTTGGGGCTTCCCAATTTGTCACAGTGTCAACCTTGGTGGGATCTACTGCTATACCTTCTCCAGATATAACGTGTCCGAGGAATCCAACTTCCTTCGACCAAAACTCACATTTGCTAAACTTGGCATATAACTGATGTTCTCTGAGCTTTCCAAGTACCAAACGCAAATGCTCCTTATGCTCCTCTTCATTCTTCGAGTAAACTAGGATATCATCAATGAACACTATGATGAACTTATCCAAAAACTCCATAAACACTTTGTTCATCATGTTCATAAAATATGCAGGTGCGTTAGTCAGACCAAATGACATAACGGTATACTCGTACAGCCCATACCTGGTGGTAAAAGTTGTCTTAGGTATATCCTGTTCTTGAATCTTCAACTGATGGTATCCTGATCGCAGATCGATCTTGGAAAATACATTAGCTCCTTGCAATCGATCAAACAGATCATTGATCATCGGTAGTGGGTACTTGTTCTTGATGGTTACTTCATTCAATTCTCGATAATCAACAACCATCCTTAACGATCCATCCTTCTTCTCCACTAGAAGTACCGGCGATCCCCAACGTGAAGAACTTGGGCGAATATATCCCTTATCAAGTAACTCCCTAATCTGCTTCTTAATCTCCTCCAAATCCTTTGCGGGCATCCTGTATGGTCTCTTAGATATTGGCCATGTGCCTGGCAAAAGCTCAATCAAAAACTCAATATCTCTATCCGGTGGCATGCCTGGCAACTCCTCTGGAAATACATCAGGGAAATCCTTCACTACTGGTACTTCCTCCTGCACAACTCCTGTTAGGGAATTTACTTGAGTCCTTTTAGGCACATGCTGGGATACATACTTGATCCTTCTTCCTTCTGGCATTGTAAGCAAAATTGACTTACTAGCGCATTCAATATTCCCTTCATACTTCGATAACCAATCCATGCCTAATATCACATCCAATCCTTGAGATTCCAATACTATTAGGTCTGAGGGAAATACGTAATTACAAATCCTCAATGGTAATCGATCACACCATAGACTAGCCATATATTCTGCTCCAGGTGAGGTTACTAACATGGGTGACCTAAGGTCTTGGGTTGGCAATTCATACTTATCCACAAATCCCCTTGAGATGTATGAATGCGATGCACCAGTATCAAAAACAACGAGTGCAGTAAATGACTTAACCAAAAACTTACCGATTACTGCATCGGGCTGCTCTTCAACCTCCTCCACGTTAATGTGGTTCACCTGTCCCCTGTTGAAAGGGTTCGGCTTCTTCCCAGAGCTTCCGTTGCCATTTCCATTCTGGGCTTCAGGACATTCATTGGCATAATGTCCGGTCTTCTGGCACTTGAAACAGGTGACTTGGCTCAGGTCTCTCTTGGCTGGGGTTGATGGGTTGGTACGGTTCTGGCCATTGCTTCCTCCATTCCCATTACCATTCTTAGGGCCATTATGATTGTGTGAGCTACCTCCTCCATGGGTATGCTGAAAATGTCCTCCCGGTCTAGGGGTAAAATGTGGCTTCTGCTGAGCTCCTGAGTTGTACTTCCCTTGTCCATACTTCCTCTTGCGATGCTCAATCTGTTGTTGCTCCCCTTCAATCATAAGAGCACGATCTACCAACTCCTGGTAGTTGTTGAAGGTTGCTACTATCAACTGCATGCTCAACTCATCATTCAGTCCTTCCAGAAACTTCTCCTGCTTAGCTGCATCCGTAGCAACGTCATCTGGGGCATAAAATGCTAGCTTACTAAAGTCCTCCACATACTGGCCAACTGTCCGTCCTCCTTGGCGCAAGTTGCGAAACTCACGCTTCTTCATGGCCATAGCTCCTGCTGAAACATGGGCAGTATGGAAAGCCTGTTGAAACTGGTCCCATGTGATAGTATCGATAGGGAAAGTGGCTGTGAAATTCTCCCACCATGATGCTGCGGGTCCGTCAAGTTGATGGGCGGCAAACTTCACCTTTTCCGCATCTGTGCATCCTGCCGTGGTCAACTCCCTTGTTGTCCTGCGGAGCCAATCATCTGCTACTATCGGCTCGGTGCTACTGGAAAACACCGGCGGATTCAGCCTAAGAAAACGGGATAAGTGGTCAATAGGTGGTGGTGGTGGGTTGTTGTTGTTGTTCCCCTGATTCTGATTCTGGACTAGCAACTGCATCAATGTGTTCTGCTGCTGGATCAACTGAGTGAGCTCCGGTGGGAAGGTAAATCCGGGGTCACGTCTCGGAGGCATCTGAGGGTTTTTAGAAAAGATGAGATCTAAGAATAGAGAGGGGTCTAGAGAGATAACACTACCCATATGAACATGATGCAAAAGCAAACAATTCACTTCATTCAATCAAACAAGGGCATACAATCGATCTAACTATCGCAAAAGTGCTCGGACTACTATATTTACATGGTGGACTACTAGTACTGATGAGGTGGTCTACTAGAAATATTCTTCCGTTGCAGACTCCATGATATCTGCTCCAGCTTCATCAACATAGTCATCGTCGCTATCATCTGGATCCGAGTCGGTGTCGTCGATGATGATGTAATCTTCCAGGCGAATCTCTTTGGGTTCTTCGTCTTCCTCTACTGGTGTAGGGCCTCCCATAAATATTTCGATCTTCATTGTTAGGTCGGCATTCTTATCCACTAGTACTTCGATTTCCTCTTCATAATCTTCACGTGTAGCCTTGAGTTCTTCCTCCAGTTCCTTGATTCTTGTCCTCGCCTTCTTCAAATCTATCATGTTGGCGCACATCTGGTTCTCCTGGCGTCGAATGTGTTGGTTTAGCTCCTGGATAAAAGCTGCAGTTGATCTATCCTTCCTGGTACTGATCATCTCCTAGTGCTCATCTCGGCGCCCACAAATCTGGTAGATAGTATCCTTGAGATCATTGCGGTAAACTTCTCCAATGTGTCCCATGGTGATGTGAGCTGCCATGCTCTTCCTAGACTCCAGTTTGGTGCATCAAAGGAAAACTCTATGGGCTCGGTGACTGGCATGAACGTCCTTCTTAGAACTTGAACTTGAATCATCCAGTGCTCCTATTCAGGTAAAGTGGCGTTGTAGGTTCCGGTGAAGCTTGGTACTACTATGTTCAGATATCTAGTGACTTCCTTCAAGTGACGTCCAAAGGGTGTATCTTCATCCGGTTGCGTGAACTTGTTCCTTGCATCTGCCATCCTAAAAGAGTAGAAAAAATGAGGAGTTAGAATGAGGAGAGTGGGTAGTGATCTAGGGCTTTACCTTAGTGGACGTGTCCTACAGTCAGCGTGTGCTCTGATACCATCTTGTAGCGACCAGACCTCAAACGGTCCAATCTCTGTGCTCCGGTGTCATCCCTGGATCAGTAATGCTGACACCACACAGTACTTGAAGGATTTATAACAGAGTAGCAATCACACACTTATTATATCGAGTGTCTCAAAAGAGATCTTATTACAATAAATATGGCTTAAGGCCATCTAACAACGATAACAGCGGAAGGCTTGGAAGATAAGTGAGTCCATCAACTCCAACGGCATCACTGAGTATAGAACCACAACCTAAAAGCACCTTACTCATCGTCTGAAAAGTCTGCAAAATGAACGATTGCAGCCCAAAAACGGGCCAGCACATGGAATATGCTGGCAATGTAACACATAGAGAGCAATGAAAGGATAAAACTATACTACATGCATATTTGGCTGGTGGAAAGCTCTATGGTTACAGTTTTGCATAAAGTCAATTTTTCCCTACTGCAAAGGAATACATTTTAATTAACTATCATGGTGGTTGTTGAACATTGATAATGGTTGACAGCATTCTCAATCCCAATTAATAACATCATTAAAACCCAACAAAATTAATTAGAGTAACATGATGAGATTCACATGATAATCCAAGTACTAAATACTCAAGATGTCCATAACCGGGGACACGGCTAACCATGATTAGTTTATACACTCTGCAGAGGTTTGCGCACTTTTTCCCACAAGACTCGATCTTCTTCGTTGGAATTCTCGCACTACATGATGTTTGAGAAACGGATGACCGAGACATAGTCTTTCAGAAGCGCTTGCACCTTATGAACGGGTAGGCCGTACCAATCTACATCCCCTACATCTGCTAGTCTACCACTGTAAGAGTTCGCACGACTTAGTCAACTATGCTAGAGCCCATAGTAGCTTGTGGCTGCACACGGAAGTTTCTAGCATGAAATAATCTCATGATCCCTTTGAGCCTTGGTGGCGGTCCAAAAAGAAAAGCAGGCAATCGCTGGAATGCCCAGGTGCCTCAATCCACCCAGATGTGTGTTTAAGTTGCCACCTTAGATAAACCATTAATTTAACAATCTCACATCTGTCATGGATACACTCACCCAATCCACGTCTACTAGCATAGCATGGCATAATAAGCAAACGTAGAAGTAACTCCCAAAGGTTTGAATATAAACAGGTAATAGGTGCTACCTCATCTACTTCCCAAACCCACAATTTGATTAGATCCTAATCATGCAATGTGTGAGGGTTGATATAATGCAATAAAAACTGGGTAGTAGGAAGTATGATCAAAGTGTTACTTGCCTTGCTGATGATCCGCAAAACCTAGCGATTCAAAGTAGCAAGCGGCGCACTCCGGGTACTCTATCGCAAACAAACAAGCATACAATAAGTACTCGACTAATGCACAAGTAAAACTCAAATAAGAGATCTAACCAGAAAGTTCAACTTAAGAACTCCGGTTGGCAAAAAGAATCAAATCGAATGAAGCGACGAAAGACAAACGGCAAAATAAACAGGCTTCATTCACTATTATGGATCTAGGTCAAATTTTACAGAGGCAAAAACTTGTTTGAGTTGGTTAAACGGAAAGAGGGTTTCGAGACAAAACTCCAGGCGCTTGAATCGCCTGATTCCGATAAACGAGCGAAAAGTTATACTAGAACGAAAATCGGATCAGAAATCGTGATCAGAAAAATCGCGGATTTAATCCGAGAAAAAGAAAAACGACGAACAGATTAACGAACAAACGTTCGTTATCTGGATCTAAACGATGAACGCGTTCGTTAAAACGAACGAACGAGCGAACGCTCCCTATTAACTAAACCGAGAAAAAAACCGATCTATCTAAAAAAATGAATCTAAAACAACTGAAAATAAACCGAACGGTTTTTCGAGAAAAACCGGCAGCGGCGGCGGCTTTGACCTCGTCGGCGGCGGGCGGCGGCGGCGGCTTAGGGTTTGGGCCGGCGGCGGCTTTGGGCTGGTTCGGCCCGAGGTCGCGCTATATAAAGCCCCGGTCAGGTGGAGTCCTGGCCGGACACGGCCCAAGATCGGTTCGCGTTTTTTTAAATAACTATGCTTAGAAAAAAACAAAAGGAATACTAAACGGATTCCAAAAATCCCGAAATAAATTTTCCCCGGCTTCTAAAATCAAGCCGCACAGGATGAACATTTATTTGGGGCCTAAATTCAATTTTAAAAACGCGCATTTTTCCTAAATTCAAATAAAATAGCAAATAAAACCAAAATAAAATCTTATTTGATTTTATAATTAAATCCTCAATATTTCTTTATTTCAGGAAAGTCATTTTATTCCCTCTCTCATATTTTTGTGATAGAAATAATTGAAGATAAAATAAATAAAATCAAATGATCCTATTTTCAAAATTTGAGGAAAACTCAAATATGAAAATAACGAAATCCCCAACTCTCTTCGAGGGTCCTTGAGTTGCGTGAAATTTTTGGATCAACCAAAATGCAATAAAATATTATATGCAATGATGATCTAGTGTATAACATTCCAAATTGAAAATTTGGGATGTTACAACATGATAGAGCCTATGGCTGAAGCATAGGGAACAGTTTTCATTTTCTCTCTATCTTCTGAAGTGGTCGGGCATTGTGTCTTACTCAACTTCACAGCTTGTAACACAAGCAAGAACCCTTTTGCTACCTCTTTGAGCACTGCGTTGGTTTTCCCCGAAGAGGAAGGGATGATGCAGCAAAGTAGCGTAAGTATTTCCCTTGGTTTTTGAGAACCAAGGTATCAATCCAGTAGGAGGCTACGCGCGAGTCCCTCGCACCTGCACAAAACAAATAAATCCTCGCAACCAACGCGATAAGGGGTTGTCAATCCCTACACGGCCACTTACGAGAGTGAGATCTGATAGATATGATAAGATAATATTTTTTGTATTTTTGTGATAAAGATGCAAAGTAAAATAAAAGCAAAGGAAATAACTAAGTAATGTAAGATTAATATGATGAAGATAGACCCGGGGGCCATAGGTTTCACTAGTGGCTTCTCTCGAGAGCATAAGTATTCTACGGTGGGTGAACAAATTACTGATGAGCAATTGACAGAATTGAGCATAGTTATGAGAATATCTAGGTTTGATCATGTATATAGGCATCACGTCCGAGACAAGTAGACCGACTCCTGCCTGCATCTACTACTATTACTCCACTCATCGACCGCTATCCTGCATTCATCTAGAGTATTAAGTTCATGAAAATAGAGTAACACCTTAAGCAAGATGACATGATGTAGAGGGATAAACTCATGCAATATGATGAAAACCCCATCTTTTTAGCCTAGATGGCAACAATACAATACGTTCCTTGCTTCCCCTACTGTCACTAGGAAAGGACACCGCAAGATTGAACCCAAAGCTAAGCACTTCTCCCATTGCAAGAAAGATCAATCTAGTACGCCAAACCAAACTGATAATTCGAAGAGACTTGCAAAGATAACCAATCATACATAAAAGAATTCAGAGAAGATTCAAATATTGTTCATAGATAGACTTGATCATAAACCCACAATTCATCGGTCTCAACAAACACACCGCAAAAATAAGATTACATCGAATAGTTCTCCACAAGAGAGGGGGAGAACATTGTATTGAGATCCAACAAGAGAGAAGAAGCCATCTAGCTACTAACTATGGACCCGTAGGTCTGAGCCTCTGAGGTGAACTACTCACACTTCATCGGAGGGGCAATGGTGTTGATGTAGAAGCCCTCCGTGATGGATGCCCCCTCCGGCGGAGCTCCGGAACAGGTCCCAATATGGGATCTCGGGGATACAGAAAGTTGCGGTGGTGGAATTAGGGTTTTGGCTCCGTATCTGATCGTTTGGGGGTATGTAGGTATATATAGGAGGAAGGAGTACGTCGGTGGAGCAACAGGGGGCCCACGAGGGTGGAGGGCGCGCCTGGGGGGTAGGCGCGCCCCCTACCTCGTGGCCTCCTCTTTTGTGTCTTGACGTAGGGTCCAAGTCTCCTGGGTCTTGTTCATTGGGAAAATCACGTTCCCGAAGGTTTCATTCCGTTTGGACTCCGTTTGATATTCCTTTTCTTCGAAACCCTAAAACAGGCAAAAAACAGCAATTCTGGGCTAGGCCTCCGGTTAATAGGTTAGTCCCAAAAATAATATAAAAGTGGATAATAAAGCCCTATAATGTCCAAAAGAGTAGATTATATAGCATGGAGCAATCAAAAATTATAGATACGTTGGAGACGTATCAAGCATCCCCAAGCTTAATTCCTGCTCGTCCTCGAGTAGGTAAATGATAAAAACAGAATTTTTGATGCGGAGTGCTACTTGGCATAATTTTAATGTTATTCTTCTTAATTGTGGTATGAATATTCAGATTTGAAAGATTCAAGACAAAAGTTCATATTGACATAGAAATAATAATACTTCAAGCATACTAACAAAGCAATTATGTCTTCTCAAAAAAACATGGCCAAAGAAAGTTCATCCCTACAAAATCATATAGTTTAGTCATGTTCCATTTTAGTCACACAAGAATGCTCTCATCATGCACAACCTCGATGACAAGCCAAGCAATTGTTTCATACTTTAGTAATCTCAAACCTATAAACTTTCACGCAATATATGAGCGCGAGCCATGGACATAGCACTATGGGTGGAATAGAATATAATGAGAGGGGGTTATGTGGAGAAGACAAAAAGGAGAAAGTCTCACATCAACGAGGCTAATCAATGGGCTATGGAGATGCCCACCGATTGATGTTAATGCAAGGAATAGGGATTGCCATGCAACGGATGCACTAGAGCTATAGATGTATGAAAGCTCAACAAAAGAAACTAAGTGGGTGTGCATCCAACTTGCTTGCTCATGAAGACCTAGGGCACTTGAGGAAGCCCATTGTTGGAATATAGAAGCCAAGTTCTATAATGAAAATTCCCACTAGTATATGAAAGTGACAGAACAAGAGACTCTCTATCATGAAGATTACGGTGCTACTTTGAAGCACAAGTGTGGCAAAGGATAGTAACATTGTCCTTTCTCTCTTTTTCTCTCATTTTTTTATTTGGCCTTTCTCCTTTTTTATTACATATATGGCCTTTCTCTTTTTTATATAATTTCTCACTTGGGACAATGCTCAGGAAAATGATGATCATCACACTTCTATTTATTTACAACTCAATGATTACAACTCGATACTAGAACAAAAAATGACTCTATATGAATGCCTCCGGCGGTGTACCGGGATATGCAATGGACCAAGAGTGACATGTATGAAACAATTATGAATGGTGGCTTTGCCACAAATACTATGTCAACTACATGATCATGCTAAGCAATATGACAATAATGAATGTGTCATGATAAAAGGAATGGTGGAAAGTTGCATGGCAATATATTGTGGAATGGCTATGGAAATGCCATAATAGGTAGGTATGGTGGCTGTTTTGAGGAAGATATAAGGAGGTTTATGTGTGAAAGAGCGTATCATATCACGGGGTTTGGATGCACCGGCGAAGTTTGCGCCAACTCTCAATGTGAGAAAGGGCAATGCACGGTACCGAAGAGGCTAGCAAGGATGGAAGGGTGAGAGTGCGTATAATCCATGGACTCAACATTAGTCATAAAGAACTCACATACTTATTGCAAAAATCTGCAAGTCATCAAAAACCTCAGCACTACGCGCATGCTCCTAGGGGGATAGATTGGTAGGAAAAGACCATCGCTCGTCCCCGACCGCCACTCATAAGGAGGACAATCAAATAACACCTCATGTTTCAAATTTGTTACATAACGTTTACCATATGTGCATGCTACGGGACTTGCAAACTTTAACACAAGCATTTCTCAATTTCACAAGTACTCAACTAGCATGAATTTGATATTATTACCTCCATATCTCAAAACAATCATCAAGCATCAAACTTCTCTTAGTATTCAAAACACTCATAAGAAAATTTTACTAATCTTGAATACCTAGAATAATAGGATTTTAAGTAAATTACCATGCTATTTAAGACTCTAAAAATAATCTAAGTGAAGCATGAGATATCAATAGTTTCTATAAAACAAATCCACCACCGTGCTCTAAAAGATATAAGTGAAGTACTAGAGAAAAACTATATAACTCAAAAGATATAAGCGAAGCACATAGAGTATCCTGACAAATTCCAAATCATGTATGGCTCTCTCAAAAGGTGTGTACAGCAAGGATGATTGTGGTGAACTAAAAAGTAAAGAATCAAATCATACAAGACGCTCCAAGCAAAACACATATCATGTGGCGAATAAAAATATAGCTCCAAGTAAAGTTACCGATAGAAGTAGACGAAAGAGGGGATGCCTTCCGAGGCATACCCAAGCTTTGGCTTTTAGGTGTCCTTAGATTATCTTGGGGTTGCCATGGGCATCCCCAAGCTTAGGCTCTTGCCACTCCTTGTTCCGTAATCCATCAAATCTTTACCCAAAACTTGAAAACTTCACAACACAAAACTCAAAGTAGAAAATCTCGTGAGCTCCGTTAGCGAAAGAAAACAAAAGACCACTTCAAGGTACTTTAATGAACTCATTCTTTATTTATATTGGTGTTAAACCTACTGTATTCAAACTTCTCTATGGTTTATAAACTATTTTACTAGCCATAAATTCATCAAAATAAGCAAACAACACACGAAAAACAGAATCTGTCAAAAACAGAACAGTCTGTAGTAATCTACAGCTAGAGCAAGATCTGGAACCCCAAAAATTCTAAAATAAATTTATGGACGTGAGGAATTTATCTATTAATCATATTCAAAAATAATTAACTAAATATCACTTTTCAAATAAAAATGGAAGCAGTTCTCGTGAGCGCTAAAGTTTCTGTTTTTTACAGCAAGTGTAACATGACTTTCCCCAAGTCTTCCCAACGGTTCTACTTGGCACAAACACTAATTAAACACAAAAAACACAAACAAAACAGAGTCTAGATAAAAAATTTATTACCAAACAGGAGAAAAAAGCAAGGAATAAAAATATAATTGGGTTGCCTCCCAACAAGCGCTATTGTTTAACGCCCCTAGCTAGGCATAACAAGCAAGGATAGATCTAGGTATTGCCATCTTTGGTAGGCAATCCATAAGTGGCTCTCATAATAGATTCATAAGGTATTTTAATTTTCTTTCTAGGAAAGTGTTCCATACCTTTCCTTAATGGAAATTGGAATCTAATATTTTCTTCCTTCATATCAATAATTGCACCAATCGTTCTAAGGAAAGGTCTACCAAGAATAATAGGACATGAAGGATTGCAATCTATGTCAAGAACAATAAAATATACGGGCACATAATTCTATTTGCAACAATAAGAACATCATTAATTCTTCCCATAGGTTTCTTAATAGTGTAATTCGCAAGGTGCAAGTTTAAAGAGCAATCATCAAAATCACGGAAACCTAACAAATCACACAAAGTCTTTGGAATCGTGGAAACACTAGCACCCAAATCACATAAAGCATACCATTGTTGATCTTTAATTTTAATTTTAATAGTTGGTTCCCACTCATCATAAACTTTTCTAGGGATAGAAACTTCCAATTCAAGTTTTTCTTCATAAGATTGCATCAAGGCATCAACGATATGTTTAGTAAACGCTTTATTTTGACTATAAGCGTGAGGAGAATTTAGCACGGATTGCAACAAGGAAATACAATCAATCAAAGAGCAATTTTTATAGTTAAATTCCTTGAAATCCATAATAGTGGGTTTAGCAACATCTAGGGTTTTAATTTCTTCAATCCCACTTTTATCAATTTTAGCATGAAGATCAAAAAAATTCGAATTCTTGGAACGCCTTCTAGGTAAAAGTGGATCATATTCAGTCCCATCATTATCAAGATTCATATTGCAAAACAAAGATTTAATAGGGGACACATCAATAACTTTTAGATCTTCATCTTTATTTTCATAGCAATCCGGTTTAGCGGCCATCCTATTAACTAAGGTAGCCTGCCTATCCGAAATTTCAGCAGTCAATTTCTCAAGATGAGCAATCTGGGATCTTAAACCATTGAATTCTTTAGACATATCATCAAGCTCTTTATTCATAAAACTCATAAAACTTTTCTGTTCCTTAAGCTCATTTCTGAAGAAACTATTATGTTCAAATTGCAAAACCATAAAACTCCTGACATTGCTTTCGATCTCTTCTAACCTTTTAAGGTGAAGGTCACCAAATTTAGGTAGAGCCATCTTGACAAACAAGCAAACTAACACACAAGCAAATAAAAAGCAAGCGAGCAAAAGAGGCAAATAGAGAAAGAGAGGGAGGATAGAGAGAGAGGGCAAAAAAACGGCGAGGGTGAAGTGGGGGATAGGAAAACGAGAGGCAAATGGAAAATAATGTAATGCGGGAGATAAGGGTATGTGATGGGTACTTGGTATATTGACTTTTGCGTAGACCTCCCCGACAACGGTGCCAGAAATCCTTCTTGCTACCTCTTGAGCATTGCATTGGTTTTCCTCGAAGAGGAAGGGATGATGCAGCAAAGTAGCGTAAGTATTTCCCTCAGTTTTTGAGAACCAAGGTATCAATCCAGTAGGAGGCTACGCGCGAGTCCCTCGCACTTGCACAAAACAAATAAATCCTCGCAACCAACACGATAAGGGGTTGTCAATCCCTACACGGCCACTTACGAGAGTGAGATCTGATAGATATGATAAGATAATATTTTTGGTATTTTTGTGATAAATATGCAAAGTAAAATAAAAGCAAAGGAAATAAGCAAAGGAAATAACTAAGTAATGCAAGAAGATTAATATGATGAAGATATACCCGGGGCCATAGGTTTCACTACTGGTTTCTCTCGAGAGCATAAGTATTCTACGATGGGTGAACAAATTATTGTTGAGCAATTGACATAATTGAGCATAGTTATGAGAATATCTAGGTATGATCATGTATATAGGCATCACGTCCGAGACAAGTAGACCGACTCCTGCCTGCATCTACTACTATTACTCCACTCATCAACCGCTATCCAGCATGCATCTAGAGTATTAAGTTAAAAACAGAGTAACGCCTTAAGCAAGATGACATGATGTAGAGGGATAGACTCATGCAATATGATGAAAACCCCATCTTGTTATCCTCGATGGCAACAATACAATATGTGCCTTGCTGCCCTACTGTCACTGGGAAAGGACACCGCAAGATTGAACCCAAAGCTAAGCACTTCTCCCATTGCAAGAAAGATCAATCTAGTAGGCCAAACCAAACTGATAATTCGAAGAGACTTGCAAAGATAACCAATCATACATAAAAGAATTCAGAGAAGATTCAAATATTGTTCATAGATAGACTTGATCATAAACCCACAATTCATCGGTCTCAACAAACACACCGCAAAAAGAAGATTACATCGAATAGTCTCCACAAGAGAGGGGGAGAACATTGTATTGAGATCCAAAAAGAGAGAAGAAGCCATCTAGCTACTAACTATGGACCCGTAGGTCCGAGGTGAACTACTCACACTTCATCGGAGGGCTATGGTGTTGATGTAGAAGCCCTCCGTGATCGATGCCCCCTCCGGCGGAGCTCCGGAACAGGCCCCAAGATGGGATCTCGTGGATACAGAAAGTTGCGGCGGTGGAATTAGGGTTTTGGCTCCGTATCTGATCGTTTGGGGGTACGTAGGTATATATAGGAGGAAGGAGTACGTCGGTGGAGCAACAGGGGGCCCACGAGGGTGGAGGGCGCGCCTGGGGGGGGGGGGTAGGCGCCCCCCTACCTCGTGGCCTCCTCTTTTGTGTCTTGACGTAGGGTCCAAGTCTCCTGGGTCTTGTTCGTTGAGAAAATCACGTTCCCGAAGGTTTCATTCCGTTTGGACTCCGTTTGATATTCCTTTTCTTCGAAACCCTAAAACAGGCAAAAAACAGCAATTCTGGGCTGGGCCTCCGGTTAATAGGTTAGTCCCAAAAATAATATAAAAGTGGATAATAAAGCCCAATAATGTCCAAAACAGTAGATAATATAGCATGGAGCAATCAAAAATTATAGATACGTTGGAGACGTATCACCTTTCTTTGCTTGATCCATTTTGAACTTTTTCAAAACTTTATCAAGGTATGTGCTTTGTGAAAGTCCAATTGATCTATCTCTATAGATCTTGATGCCCAATATATAAGCAGCTTCTCCGAGGTCTTTCATTGGAAAACTCTTATTCAAGTATCCTTTTATGCTATCCAGAAATTCTATGTCATTTCCAATCAGCAATATGTCATCCACATATAATATTAGAAATGCTACAGAGCTCCCACTCACTTTCTTGTAAATACAGGCTTCTCCAAAAGTCTATATAAAACCATATGCTTTGGTCACACTATCAAAACATTTATTCCAACTCCGAGAGGCTTGCACCAGTCCATAAATGGATCGCTGGAGCTTGCACACTTTGTTAGCTCCCTTTGGATCGACAAAACCGTCTGGTTGCATCATATACAACTCTTCTTTCAGAAATCCGTTCAGGAATGCAGTTTTGACATCCATTTGCCAAATTTCATAATCATAAAATGCGGCAATTGCTAACATGATTTGGACAGACTTAAGCATCGCTACGGGTGAGAATGTCTCATCGTAGTCCACTCCTTGAACTTGTCGAAAACCTTTTGCAACAAGTCAAGCTTTGTAGACAATAACATTACCGTCCGCGTCAGTCTTCTTCTTGAAGATCCATTTATTCTCGATGGCTTGCCGATTATCGGGCAAGTCTACCAAAGTCCATACTTTGTTCTCATACATGGATCCCATCTCAGATTTCATGGCCTCATGCCATTTTGCGAAATCTGGGCTCACCATCGCTTCTTCATAGTTCGTAGGTTCATCATGGTCAAGTAACATGACTTCTAGAACAGGGTTACCGTACCACTCTGGTGCGGATCTTACTCTGCTTGACCTACGAGGTTCGGCTGTAACTTGATCTAAAGTTTCATGATCATTATCATTAGCTTCCTCACTAATTGGTGTAGGTGTCACAAGAACCGATTTCTGTGATGAACCGCTACCTCTTGAGCACTGCGTTGGTTTTCCCTTGAAGGGGAAAGGGTGATGCAGCAAAGTAGCGTAAGTATTTCCCTCAGTTTTTGAGAACCAAGGTATCAATCCAGTAGGAGGCCACGCACGAGTCCCTAGCACCTACACAAACAAATAAAATCCTCGCAACCAACGCAATAAAGGTGTTGTCAATCCCTTCACGGTCACTTACGAAAGTGAGATCTGATAGATATGATAAGATAATATTTTTGATATTTTTATGATAAATATGCAAAGTAAAGAAAGAAAATAAACGGAAAAGGAAATAGCTTGTTGACAGAAGATTAATATGATGGAAAATAGACCCGGGGGCCATAGGTTTCACTAGTGGCTTCTCTCGAGAGCATAAGTATTACGGTGGGTAAAGAAACTACTTTTGAGCAATTGACAGAATTGAGCATAGTTATGAGAATATCTAGGTATGATCATGTATATAGGCATCACGTCCAAGACAAGTAGACCGACTCCTGCCTGCATCTACTACTATTACTCCACACATCGACCGCTATCCAGCATGCATCTAGAGTATTAAGTTCAAAAGAACAGAGTAACGCTTTAAGAAAGATGACATGATGTAGAGGGATAAACTCATGCAATATGAAATAAACCCCATCTTGTTATCCTCGATGGCAACAATACAATACGTGCCTTGCTGCCCCTACTGTCACTGGGAAAGGACACCGCAAGATTGAACCCAAAGCTAAGCACTTCTCCCATTGCAAGAAAGATCAATCTAGTAGGCCAAACCAAACTGATAATTCGAAGAGACTTGCAAAGATAACCAATCATACATAAAAGAAATCAGAGAAGATTCAAATATTGTTCATAGATAAACTTGATCATAAACCCATAATTCATCGGTCTCAACAAACACACCACAAAAGAAGATTACATCGAATAGATCTCCACAAGAGAGGGGGAGAACTTTGTATTGAAATCCAAAAAGAGAGAAGAAGCCATCTAGCTAATAACTATGGACCCGAAGGTCTGAAGTAAACTACTCACTCTTCATCGGAGAGGCTATGGTGTTGATGTAGAAGCCCTCTGTGATCGATGCCCCCTCCGGCGGAGCTCCGGAAAAGGCCCCAAGATGGGATCTCACGGATACATAAAGTTACGGCAGTGGAATTAGGGTTTTGGCTCCGTATCTGGTAGTTTGGGGGTACGTAGGTATATATAGGAGGAAGAAGTACGTCGGTGGAGCAACATGGGCCCCACGAGGGTGGAGGGCGCGCCTGGGGGGGTAGGCGCACCCCCTACCTCGTGCCCTCCTGGTTGCTTTCTTGATGCAGGGTCCAAGTCCTCTGGATCATGTTCGTTCCAAAAATCACGTTCCCGAAGGTTTCATTCCGTTTGGACTCCGTTTGATATTCTTTTTCTGCGAAACTCTGAAATAGGCAAAAAAACAACAATTCTGGGTTGGGCCTCCGGTTAATAGGTTAGTCCCAAATATAATATAAAAGTGTATAATAAAGCCCAATAATGTCCAAAACAGGATATAATATAGCATGGAACAATAAAAAATTATAGATACGTTGGAGACGTATCAAGCAACCCCAAGCATAAATCATGCTCGTCCTCGAGTAGGTAAATGATAAAAACAGATTTTTTGATGTGGAATGCTATTTGGCATAATTTCAATGTAATTCTCTTAATTGTGGTATGAATATTCAGATCCGAAAGATTCAACACAAAAGTTCAATATTGACATAGAAATAATAATACTTCAAGCATACTAACTAAGCAATTATATGTCTCTTCAAAATAGCATGGCCAAAGAAAGTTATCCCTACAAAATCATATAGTCTGGCTATGCTCCATCTTCACCACACAAAGTATTTAAATCATGCACAACCCCGATGACAAGCCAAGCAATTGTTTCATACTTTTGGTGTTCTCAAACTTTTTCAATCTTCACGCAATACATGAGCGTGAGCCATGAACATAGCACTATATGTGGAATAGAATGGTGGTTGTGGAGAAGACAAAAAGGGAGAAGATAGTCTCACATCAACTAGGCGTATCAACGGGCTATGGAGATGCCCATTAATAGATATCAATGTGAGTGAGTAGGGATTGACATGCAACGGATGCACTAGAGCTATAAGTATATGAAAGCTCAACAAAAGGAACTAAGTGGGTGTGCATCCAACTCGCTTGCTCACGAAGACCTACGGCATTTTGAGGAAGCCCATCATTGGAATATACATGCCAAGTTCTATAATGAAAAATTCCCACTAGTATATGAAAGTGATATCATAGGAGACTCTCTATCATGAAGATCATGGTGCTACTTTGAAGCACAAGTGTGGTAAAAGGATAGTAGCATTGTCCCTTCTCTCTTTTTCTCAATTTTTTTTTATTTGGGCCTTTTCTCTTTTTTTATGGCCTCTTTTTTTTAGTCTGGAGTCTCATCCCGACTTGTGGGGGAATCATAGTCTCCATCATCCTTCACTGGGGACAATGCTCTAAAAATGATGACCATCACACTTTTATTTACTTACAACTCAACAATTACAACTCAATACTTAGAACAAAATATGACTCTATGTGAATGCCTCCGGCGGTGTACCGGGATGTGCAATGATGCATGAGTGACATGTATGAAAGAATTATGAACGGTGGCTTTGCCACAAATACAATATCAACTAAATTATCATGCAAAACAATATGACAATGATCGAGCGTGTCATAGTAAACGGAACAGTGGAAAGTTGCATGGAAATATATCTCGGAATGGCTATGGAAATGCCATGATAGGTAGGTATGGTGGCTGTTTTGAGGAAGGTATATGGTGGGTGTATGATATCGGCGAAAGGTGCACGGTATTAGAGAGGCTAGCAATGGTGGAAGGGTGAGAGTGCGTATAATCCATCGACTCAACATTAGTCATAAAGAACTCACATACTTATTGCAAAAATCTAGTAGTTATCAAAGCAACGCACATGCTCCTAGGGGGATAGATTGGTAGGAAAAGACCATCGCTCATCCCCGACCGCCACTCATAAGGAAGACAATCAATAAATAATTCATGCTCCTACTTCTTCACATAACGGTTCACCATACGTGCATGCTACGGGAATCACAAAATTTAACAGAAGCATTTCTCAAATTCACAACTACTCAACTAGCATGACTCTAATATCACCATCTCCATATCTCAAAACAATTATCAAGTATCAAACTTCTCATAGTATTCAACACACTCATAAGAATTTTTTTATTAATATTGAATGCCTAACATAATTAAAGCAAATTACCATGCTGTTTTGTAGGACTCTCAAAATAATCTATGTGAAGCATGAGAGAACAATTTTTTCTATAAAACAAATCCACCACCGTGCTCTAAAAGATATAAGTGAAGTACTAGAGCAAAAACTATATAGCTCAAAAGATATAAGTGAAGCACATAGAGTATTCTAACAATTTCCGAATCATGTGTGTCTCTCTCAAAAGGTGTGTACAGCAAAGATGATTGTGGAAAACTAAAAAATAAAGACTCAAATAATACAAGACGCTCCAAGAAAAACACATATCATGTGGTAAATAAAAATATAGCTCCAAGTAAAGTTACCAATGGAAGTAGACGAAAGACGGGATGCCTTCCGGGGCATCCCCAAGCTTGGGCTTTTAGGTGTCCTTAGATTATCTTGGGGTGACATGGGCATCCCCAAGCTTAGGCTCTTGCCACTCCTTGTTCCATAATCCATCAAATCTTTCACCCAAAACTTGAAAACTTCACAGCACAAAACTTAAAGTAGAAAATCTCGTGAGCTCCGTTAGCGAAAGAAAACAAAACACCACTTCAAGGTACTGTAATGAACTCATTATTCATTTATATTGGTATTAAACCTACTGTATTCCAACTTCTCTATGGTTTATAAACTATTTTACTAGCCATAGATTCATCAAAATAAGCAAACAACACACGAAAAACAGAATCTATCAAAAACAGAACAGTCTGTAGTAATCTGTAGCTAACGCAAGTTCTGGAACCCAAAAAATTCTAAAATAAATTACTGGACGTGAGGAATTTATCTATTAATCATCTGCAAAAATAATTAACTAAATATCACTTTCCAAATAAAAATGGCAGCAATTCTCGTGAGCGCTAAAGTTTATGTTTTTTACAGCAAGATCAAAAAGACTTTCCCCAAGTCTTCCCAACGGTTCTACTTGGCACAAACACTAATTAAACACACACAAAAAACCAAAATAGAGGCTAGATAAATTATTTATTACTAAACAGGAGCAAAAAGCAAGGAATAAAAATAAAATTGGTTTGCCTCCCAACAAGCGCTATCGTTTAACGCCCCTAGCTAGGCATAAAAGCAAGGATAGATCTAGGTATCGCCATAATAATAGGATAGATCATTAAAACTCATTTCATATTCTCTACGTTCGGCAGCAAGTTTTCTTTGAGGCAAGCAAAAGTAATCAAAAGGTCTAAATTTAATGGGACCAAAGTCCCCAAGATCAACTTTAGGAGGTATAGGTTCCTCCTTTGGCCCTTCGTATTGCACAACCAATTCATCATTATAAGCAATCTTTTGACAGAACTTTGTGAGCCTATACTCGATAGAATATCCTAGCTCATTATTTCGAATAGCCAAATCATTATTAAGTTCAGAAATTCTATCAACTAGAACATTGGTAGGAACCCTTTTTCTAAGATTTTCATTGAAAGCAACAAAGTCTAGAGATTGAAAACGCATTATTTCTTCTTGATCAAAAAGGATAGCCTCTATGGGAGGACGACCAGCGTCCACCCTATAATGTGCAAATATTTCTTTGGCCTCTTTTATTATAAATCTAAACTCATGAGCCAAAAATATAGTAGCGGCACGCTTAACAGAAGAATGCTTAGAAAATTCTAGGAAAATCCTTTGTATGGAAGGATGCATGTGCATAAATTGTCTTTCACGTTCAACTACAAGCATGGCGATAGTGTCCGCAAGACTAATACTTCTATAAAGAATAGAACTACCCATAGAAGGCAAAGCATCGGCACAAGTAAAGAAATCTTGGATAGCTCCTTTTCCAATAATATTACCACTACCAATTCGGAATTTTTTTGTATGTAAGATAGGGGGTTCTTTAGCAGGAGCATCAGAATTTTCCATGATATTATTATTGTCCATATCGACAATAACTTCCCCAATTTCAGACATAACGGCAGAAAGTGCAAGGGGCAAAAAGAAGGAGGAAGGCGGACGGAAAGAGGGGGCGAATAAAACGGCAAGGGTGAAGTGGGGGAGAGGAAAACGAGAGGCAAATGGCAAATAATGTAATGCGGGAGATAAGGGTTTGTGATGGGTACTTGGTATGTTGACTTTTGCGTAGACTCCCCGGCAACGGCGCCAGAAATCCTTCTTGCTACCTCTTGAGCACTGCGTTGGTTTTCCCTTGAAGAGGAAAGGGTGATGCAGCAAAGTAGCGTAAGTATTTCCCTCAGTTTTTGAGAACCAAGGTATCAATCCAGTAGGAGGCCACGCACGAGTCCCTCGCACCTACACAAACAAATAAAATCCTCGCAACCAACGCAATAAAGGGGTTGTCAATCCCTTCACGGTCACTTACGAAAGTGAGATCTAATAGATATGCTAAGATAATATTTTTGGTATTTTTATGATAAAGATGCAAAGTAAAGAAAGCAAAATAAACAGAAAAGGAAATAGCTTGTTGACAGAAGATTAATATGATGGAAAATAGACACGGGGCCATAGGTTTCACTAGTGGCTTCTCTCGAGAGCATAAGTATTACGGTGGTTAAACAAATTACTGTTGAGCAATTGACAGAATTGAGCATAGTTATGAGAATATCTAGGTATGATCATGTATATAGGCATCACGTCCAAGACAAGTAGACCGACTCCTGCCTGCATCTACTACTATTACTCCACACATCGACCGCTATCCAGCATGCATCTAGAGTATTAAGTTCAAAAGAACAGAGTAACGCTTTAAGCAAGATGACATGATGTAGAGGGATAAACTCATGCAATATGAAATAAACCCTATCTTGTTATCCTCGATGGCAACAATACAATACATGCCTTGCTGCCCCTACTGTCACTGGGAAAGGACACCACAAGATTGAAACCAAAGCTAAGCACTTCTCCCATTGCAAGAAAGATCAATCTAGTAGGCCAAACCAAACTGATAATTCAAAGAGACTTGCAAAGATAACCAATCATACATAAAATAATTCAGAAAAGATTCAAATATTGTTCATAGATAAACTTGATCATAAACCCATAATTCATCGGTCTCAACAAACACACCACAAAAGAAGATTACATCGAATAGACCTCCACAAGAGAGGGGGAGAACTTTGTATTGAGATCCCAAAAGAGAGAAGAAGCCATCTAGCTAATAACTATGGACCCGAAGGTCTGAAGTAAACTACTCACTCTTCATCGGAGAGGCTATGGTGTTGATGTAGAAGCCCTCCGTGATTGATGCCCCCTCCGGCGGAGCTCCGGAAAAGGCCCCAAGATGGGATCTCACGGATACAGAAAGTTACGGCGGTGGAATTAGGGTTTTGGCTCCGTATCTGGTAATTTGGGGGTACGTAGGTATATATAGGAGGAAGAAGTACATCGGTGGAGCAACGTGGGCCCCATGAGGGTGGAGGGCGTGCCTGGGGGGTAGGCGCGCCCCCCTACCTCGTGCCCTCCTGGTTGCTTTCTTGATGTAGGGTCCAAGTCCTCTGGATCATGTTCGTTCCGAAAATCACGTTCCCGAAGGTTTCATTCCGTTTGGACTCCGTTTGATATTCTTTTTCTGCGAAACTCTGAAATAGACAAAAAATATTAATTCTGAGTTGGCCCTCCGGTTAATAGGATAGTCCCAAAAATAATATAAAAGTGTATAATAAAGCCCAATAATGTCCAAAACAGGATATAATATAGCATGGAATAATCAAAAATTATAGATACGTTGGAGACGTATCATGAACTACTTTCCAATAAGGGAGCAGGTACAGTTACCTCATCAAGTTCTACTTTCCCCCCACTCACTTTTTTCGAGAGAAACTCCTTCTCTAGAAAGGGTCCATTCTTAGCAACGAATGTTTTGCCTTCGGATCTGTGATAGAAGGTGTACCCAACAGTCTCCTTTGGGTATCCTATGAAGACACATTTCTCCGATTCAGGTTCAAGCTTATCAGGTTGAAGTTTTTTCACATAAGCATCGCAACCCCAAACTTTAAGAAACGACAACTTTGGTTTCTTGCCAAACCACAGTTCATAAGGCGTCGTCTCAACGGCTTTAGATGGTGCCCTATTTAACATGAATGCAGCCGTCTCTAAAGCATAACCCCAAAACGATAGCGGTAAATCAGTAAGAGACATCATAGATCGCACCATATCTAGTAGAGTACGATTACGACGTTCGGACACACCATTACGTTGTGGTGTTTCGGGTGGCGTGAGTTGCGAAACCATTCCGCATTGTTTTAAATGTAGACCAAACTCGTAACTCAAATATTCTCCTCCACGATCAGATCATAGAAACTTTATTTTCTTGTTACGATGATTTTCCACTTCACTCTGGAATTCTTTGAACTTTTCAAATGTTTCAGACTTATGTTTCATTAAGCAGATATACCCATATCTGCTCAAATCATCTGTGAAGGTGAGAAAATAACGATACCCGCCGTGAGCCTCAATATTCATCAGACCACATACATCAGTATGTATGATTTCTAATAAATCTTTTGCTCGCTCCATTGTTCCGGAGAACAACGGTTTAGTCATCTTGCCCATGAGGCATAGTTCGCAAGTACCAAGTGATTCATAATAAGTGATTACAGAAGTCCATCAGTATGGAGTTTCTTCATGCGCTTTACACCAATATGACCCAAACGGCAGTGCCACAAATAAGTTGCACTATCATTATCAACTCTGCATCTTTTGGCTTCAACCTTATGAATATGTGTATCACTACTATCGAGATTCAACACAAATAGACCACTCTTCAAGGGTGCATGACCATAAAGGATATTACTCATATAAATAGAACAACCATTATTCTCAGATTTAAATGAATAACCGTCTCGCATCAAACAAGATCCAGATATAATGTTCATTCTTAATGCTGGCACCAAATAATAATTATTCAGGTCTAAAACTAATCCCGAAGGTAGATGTAGAGGTAGCGTGCCGACAACGATCACATCGACTTTGGAACCATTTCCCATGCGCATCGTCACCTCGTCCATAGCTAGTCTTCACTTAATCCGTAGTCTCTGTTTTGAGTTGCAAATATTAGCAACAGAACCAGTATCAAATACCCAGGTGCTACTGTCAGCTCTAGTAAGGTACACATCAATAACATGTATATCACATATACCTTTGTTCACCTTGCCATCCTTCTTATCCGCCAAATACTTGGGGTAGTTCTGCTTCTAGTGTCCAGTCTGTTTGTGGTAGAAGCACTCAATCTCAGGCTTAGGTCCAGACTTGGGTTTCTTCTCCTGAGCAGCAGCTTGTTTGCCGTTCTTTTTGAAGTTCCCCTTCTTCTTCTGGTTACCCTTTTTCTTGAAACTAGTGGTCTTGTTGACCATCAACACTTGATGCTCCTTCTTGATTTCTACCTCCGTCGCCTTTAGCATTGCGAAGAGCTCGGGAATTGTCTTATTCATCCCTTGCATATTATAGTTCATCACGAACCTCTTGTAGCTTGGTGGCAGTGATTGAAGAACTCTCTCAATGACACTATCAACAGGAAGATTAACTCCGAGTTGAGTCAAGTGGTCATGATACCCAGACATTCTGAGTACATGTTCACTGACAGAACTATTCTCCTCCATCTTGCAGCTGTAGAACTTATTGGAGACTTCATATCTCTCAATCCGGGCATTTGCTTGAAATATTAACTTCAACTCCTCGAACATCTCATATGCTCCATGACATTCAAAACGTCATTGAAGTCCCGGTTCTAAGCCGTAAAGCATGGCACACTGAACTATCGAGTAGTCATCAGCTTTACTCTGCCAGACGTTCTTAACGTCATCAGCAGCATCTGCAGCAGGCCTGGCACCTAGCGGTGCTTACAGGACGTAATTCTTCTGTGCAGCAATGAGGATAATCCTGAAGTTACGGACCTAGTCCGTGTAATTGCTACCATCATCTTTCAACTTTGCTTTCTCAAGGAACGCATTAAAATTCAATGGAACAACAGCACGGGCTATCTATCTACAACAACATAGATAAGCAAAATACTATCAAGTACTGAGTTCATGATAAATTTAAGTTCAATTAATCATATTACTTAAGAACTCCCACTTAGATAGACATCCCTCTAATTATCTAAGTGATTACATGATCCATATCAACTAAACCATAACCGATCATCACGTGAGATGGAGTAGTTTTCAATGGTGAACATCACTATGTTGATCATATCTACTATATGATTCACGCCCAACCTTTTGGTCTCAGTGTTCTGAGGCCATATCTGCATATGCTAGGCTCGTCAAGTTTAACCTGAGTATTCTGCATGTGTAAAACTGTCTTACACCCGTTGTAGATGAACGTTAAGCTTATCACACCCGATCATCACGTGGTGTCTCGACACAACGAACTTTGGCGATGGTGCATACTCAGGGAGAACACTTATACCTTGAAATTTAGTGAGAGATCATCTTATAATGCCACCGTCAAACAAAGCGGAATAAGATGCATAAAGGATAAACGTCACATGCAATCAATATAAGTGATATGATATGGCCATCATCACTTTTGTGCCTTTGATCTCCATCTTCAAAGCACCGTTATGATCACCATCGTCACCGGCGCGACACCTTGATCTCCATCGTAGCATCATTGTCGTCTCGCCAACTATTGCTTCTACGACTACCGCTACCGCTTAGTGATAAAGTAAAGCAATTACAGGGCGATTGCATTGCATACAATAAAGCGACAACCATATGGCTCCTGCCAGTTGCCGATAACTCCGTTAAAAAACATGATCATCTCATACAATAAATATAACATCATGTCTTGACCATATCACATCACAACATGCCCTGCAAAAACAAGTTAGACGTCCTCTACTTTGTTGTTGCAAGTTTTACGTGGCTGCTACGGGCTGAGCAAGAACCGTTCTTACCTACGCATCAAAACCACAACGATAGTTCGTCAAGTTAGTGTTGTTTTAACCTTCTCAAGGACCGGGCATAGCCACACTTGGTTCAACTAAAGTTGGAGAAACTGACACCCACCAGCCACCTGTGTGCAAAGCACGTCGGTAGAACCAGTCTCGCGTAAGCGTACGCGTAATGTCGGTCCGGGCCGCTTCATCCAACAATACTGTCGAACCAAAGTATGACATGTTGGTAAGCAGTATGACTTGTATCGCCACAACTCACTTGTGTTCTACTCGTGCATATAACATCTACGCATAAACATGGCTCGGATGCCACTGTTAGGGAACGTAGTAATTTCAAAAAAAATCCTACGTACACGCAAGATCATGATGATGCATAGCAACAAGAGGGGAGAGTGTCGTCCACGTACCCTCGTAGATCGTTAAGCGAAAGCATTATGACAACGCGGCTGATGTAGTCGTACGTCTTCACGATCAACCGATCCTCAGTACCGAACGTACGACACCTCCGTGTTCAGCACAGATTCAGCTCGGTGACGTCCCGCGAACTCACGATCCAGTAGAGCTCGAGGGAGAGTTTTGTTAGCACGATGGCGTGGTGACGATGTTGATGAAGCTACCTGATACGTCTCCAACATATCTATAATTTTTGATTGCTCCAAGCTATATTATCTACTGTTTTGGACTATATTGGTCTTTATTTTCCACTTTTATATTATTTTTTGGACAAACCTATTAACCGGAGGCCCAGCCCAGAATTGTTGTTTTTTGCCTATTTCAGTGTTTCGAAGAAACGGAATATCAAATGGAGTCCAAACAGAACGAAACCTTCGGGAACGTGATTTTCTCACTGAACGTGATCCAGGAGACTTGGACCCTACGCCAAGGCATCAGAGAGGCAGTCACGAGGGTGGGGGGCGCCCCCCCTAGGGCGCGCCCCCCTGCCTCGTGGGCCCCTCGATGCTCCACCGACGTACTTCTTCCTCCTATATATACATAAGTACCCCCAAACGATCAGAGACGGAGCCAAAAACCTAATTCCACCGCCGCAACTTTCTGTATCCACGAGATCCCATCTTGGGGCCTGTTTCGGAGCTCCGCCGGAGAGGGCCGTCATCATGGAGGGCTTCTACATCATCATAACCTCTCCGATGAAGTGTGAGTAGTTTACCTCAGACCTTCGGGTCCATAGTTAGTAGCTAGATGGCTTCTTCTCTCTTTTTGGATCTCAATACAAAGTTCTCCCCTCTCTTGTGGAGATCTATTCGATGTAATCTTCTTTTTGCGGTGTGTTTGTTGAGACCGATGAATTGTGGGTTTATGATCAAGTCTATCTATGAATAATATTTGAATCTTCTCTGAATTATTTTATGTATGGTTGGTTATCTTTGCAAGTCTCTTCGAATTATCCGTTTGGTTTGGCCAACTAGATTGGTAGTTCTTGCCATGGGTGAAGTGCTTAGCTTTGGGTTCGATCTTGTGGTGTCCTTCCCCAGTGACAGAAGGGGCAGCAAGGCACGTATTGTATCGCTGCCATCGAGGATAACAAGATGGGGTTTATTTCATATTGCATGAATTTATCTCTCTACATCATGTCATCTTGCTTAAGGTGTTACTCTGTTTTTAACTTAATACTCTAGATGCATGCTGGATAGCGGTCGATGAGTGGAGTAATAGTAGTAGATGCAGAATCGTTTCGGTCTACTTGTCACGGACGTGATGCCTATATACATGATCATGCCTAGATATTCTCATAACTATGCTCAATTCTGTCAATTGCTCAACAGTAATTTGTTCACCCACCGTAGAATACTTATGCTCTTGAGAGAAGCCACTAGTGAAACCTATGGCCCCCGGGTCTATTCTCATCATATCAATCTCCATCACTTTAATCTTGCTTTACTTTTTACTTTGCATCTTTATACCAAAAATATTATATCTATCAGACCTCACTCTCGTAAGTGACCGTGAAGGGATTGACAACCCCTAATCGCGTTGGTTGCGAGTAGCTATCGTTTTGTGCAGGTACGAGGGACTTGAGCGTGGCCTCCTACTGTGTTGATAGCTTGGTTCTCAAAAACTGAGGGAAATACTTACGTTACTTTGCTGCATCATCCCTTCCTCTTCGGGGAAAACCAACGCAAGCTCAAGAGGTAGCAAGAAGGATTTCTGGCGCCATTGCCGGGGAGTCTACGCAAAAAGTCAACATACCAAGTACCCATCACAATACCTATCTCTCGCATTACATTATTTTCCATTTGCCTCTCGTTTTCCTCTCCCCCACTTCACCCTTGCCGTTTTATTCGCCCTCTCTCTCTCTCTATCCTCCCTCTCTATTTGCCTCTTTTGCCCGCTTGCCTTTTTTGTTTGCTCGTGTGTTAGATTGCTTATTTATCGCGATGGCTCAAGATACTACCAAATTGTGTGACTTCACCAATACCAATAATAATGATTTCCTTAGCACTCTGATTGCTCCTCTTACCGATGCTGAATCTTGTGAAATTAATACTGCTTTGTTGAATCTTGTTATGAAAGATCAATTCGCCAGCCTTCCTAGTGAAGATGCTGCTACTCATCTGAATAGCTTTGTTGATTTATGTGATATGCAAAAGAAAAAAGATGTCGATAATGATGTCGTTAAATTGAAGCTATTTCCTTTTTCGCTTAGAGATCGTGCTAAAGCTTGGTTTTTGTCTTTGCCTAAAAATAGTATTGATTCTTGGAACAAGTGCAAAGATGCTTTTATCTCTAAGTATTTCCCTCCCGCTAAGATCATCTCTCTTAGAAACGGTATTATGAACTTTAAGCAACTTGATCATGAACATTTTGCACAAGCTTGGGAGAGAATGAAATTAATGATACGTAATTGCCCTACTCATGGTTTGAATTTGTGGATGATTATACAAAAATTTATGCCGGATTGAATTTTGCTTCTAGAAATCTTTTAGATTCGGCCGCGGGAGGCACTTTTATGAAAATCACTTTAGGAGATGCTACTAAACTCCTAGATAATATTATGGTTAATTATTCTCAATGGCATACTGAAAGATCTTCTAATAAAAAAGTACATGCGATAGAAGAAATCAATGTTTTGAGTGGAAAGATGGATGAACTTATGAAATTATTTGCTACTAAGAGTGTTTCTTCTGATCCTAATGATATGCCTTTGTCTACTTTGATTGAGAATAACAATGAATCTATGGATGTGAATTTTGTTGGTAGGAATAATTTTGGTAACAACGCTTATAGAGGGAATTTTAATCCTAGGCCATATCCTAGTAATCCTTCTAATAATTATGGGAATTCCTACAACAACTCTTATGGAAATTATAATAAGATGCCCTCTGAATTTGAGAATAGTGTTAAAGAGTTTATGAATTCGCAAAAGAATTTTAATGCTTTGCTTGAAGAGAAATTGCTTAAAGTTGATGATTTGGCTCGGAACGTTGATAGAATTTCTCTTCAGATTGATTCTTTAAAGCTTAGATATATTCCTCCTAAGCATGATATCAATGAGTCTCTCAAAGCCATGAGAATTTCCATTGATGAGTGCAAGCAAAGAACCGATAGGATGCGTGCTTCCAAAGATGCCTTTATTAAAGTGTGTTCTTCCAATTCCTATGAAAATCAAGATGAAGATCTAAAAGTTATTGATGTGTCACCTATTAAATCTTTGTTTTGCAATATGAATCTTGATGAAACTGAATATGATCTTCCTTTACCTAGAAGGCGTTCTAAAAATTCGGAGTATTTAGATCTTTATGATGAAATTGATGAAAGTGGGATTGAAAGAAATAAAAATCTAGATGTTGCTAAACCCACTATATTGGATTTCAAGGAATTTAATTATGAAAGTTGCTCTTTAATTGATTGTATTTCCTTGTTGCAATCTGTGCTAAATTCTCCACATGCTTATAGTCAACATAAAGCCTTCACCGAACATATTGTTGATGCCTTGATGCAATCTTATGAAGAAAAACTTGAGTTGAAAGTTTCTGTCCCTAGAAAACTCTATGATGAGTGGTAACCAACTACTAAAATTAAAATTAAAGGTCATGAGTTTTATGCTTTGTGTGATTTGGGTGCTAGTGTCTCTACTATTCCCAAGACTTTGTGTGATTTGCTAGATTTCCGTAATTTTGATGATTGCTCTCTAAACTTGCATCTTGCGGGTTCCACTATTAAGAAACCTATGGTAAGGATTAATGATGTTCTTATTGTTGCAAATAGAAATTATGTGCCCGTAGATTTCATTGTTCTTGATATAGATTGCAATCCTTCTTGCCCTATTATTCTTGGTAGACCTTTCCTTAGAACGGTTGGTGCGATTATTGATATGAAGGAAGGGAATATTAGATTTCAATTTCCATTAAAAAAGGGCATGGAACACTTTACAAGAAAGAAAATAAAATTACCATATGAAACTATCATGAGAGCCACTTATGGATTGCCTACCGAAGATGGCAATACCTAGATCTATCCTCGCTTTTATGCCTAGCTAGGGGCGTTAAACGATAGCGCTTGTTGGGAGGCAACCCAATTTTATTTTTATTCCTTGCTTTTTGCTCCTGCTTAGTAATAAATAAATTATCTAGCCTCTGTTTTGGTTGTGTTTTTTGTGTTTAATTAGTGTTTGTGCCAATTAGAACCGTTGGGAAGACTTGGGGAAAGTCTTGTTGAACTTGCTGTAAAAAACAGAAACTTTAGCACTCACGAGAACTGCTGTCATTTTTATTTGAAGAGTGATATTTAGTTAATTATTTTTGAAGATGGTTAATAGATAAATTCCTCATGTCCAGAAATTTATTTAAGAATTTTTGGGGTTCCAGATCTTGTGCTATCTACATATTACTATAGTCTGTTCTGTTTTTGACAGATTCTGTTTTTCGTGTGTTGTTTGCTTATTTTGACGAATCTATGGTCAGTAAAATAGTTTATAATCCATAGAGAAGTTGGAATACAGTAGGTTTAACACCAATATAAATAAATAATGAGTTCATTACAGTACCTTGAAGTGGTCTTTTGTTTTCTTTCGCTAACGGAGCTCACGAGTTTTCTACTTTAAGTTTTGTGTTGTGAAGTTTTCAAGTTTTGGGTGAATTCTTTTGATGGATTATGGAACAAGGAGTGGAAAGAGCCTAAGCTTGGGTATGCCCATGGCACCCCCAATATAATCCAAGGACACCAAAAATTTAAAGCTTGGGGATGCCCCGGAAGGCATCCCCTCTTTCGTCCACTTCCATCGGTAATTTACTTGGAGCTATATTTTTATTCACCAACATGATATGTGTTTTGCTTGGAGCGTCTTGTATTATTTGTGTCTTTGTGTCTTAGTATTCCATAGTCATCCTTGCTGTACACACCTTTTGAGAGAGCCATACATGAATTAAAATTTGATAGAATACTCTATGTGCTTCACTTATATCTTTTGAGCTAAGTAGTTTTGCTTATGTGCTTCACTTATATCTTTTGAGCGTTATAATTTTGCTCTATGTGCTTCACTTAGATCTTTTAGAGCACGATGGTGGATTTTTTTTAAAGAAACTATTGATCTCTCATGCTTCACTTAAATTATTTTGAGAGTCTCTTAATAGCATGGTAATTTGCTTAACAATAATATGCTTGGTATTCAAGATTTGTGAAACTTTCTTTTGAGTGTGCTGAATACTAAGAAAAGATTGAAGCATGATAATTGTTTTGAGATATGGAGGTGATAATATTTAAGTCATGCTAGTTGAGCAGTTGTGAATTTAAATAATACTTGTGTTAAAGTTTGTGATTCCTGTAGCATGCACGTATGGTGAACCGTTATGTGATGAAGTCGGAGCATGATTTATTTATTGATTGTCTTCCTTATGAGTGGCGGTCGGGGACGAGCAATGGTCTTTTCCTACCAATCTATCCCCCTAGGAGCATGCGCGTAATACTTTGCTTTGATAAATTCTAGATTTTTGTAATAAGTATATGAGTTCTTTATGACTAATGTTGAGTCCATGGATTATACGCACTCTCACCCTTCCACCTTTGCTAGCCTCTCTAATACCGCGCACTTTTCGCTGGTATCATACACCTACCATATACCTTCCTCAAAACAGCCACCATACCTACCTATTATGGCATTTCCATAGCCATTCCGAGATATATTGCCATGCAACTTTCCACCGTTTATTATGACACACTCCATCATTGTCATATTGCATATCCCGGTACACCGCCGGAGGCATTCATATAGAGTCATATTTTGTTCTAAGTTTCGAGTTGTAATTGTCGAGTTGTAAGAAAAATAAAAGTGTGATGATCATCATTATTAGAGCATTGTCCCAGTGAGGAAAGAATGATGGAGACTATGATTCCCCCATAAGTCGGGATGAGACTCCGGACGAAAAATAAAATTAAAAAAGAGAGGCCAAAGAAGCCCAAATAAAAAGAGGCCATAAAAAAGAGAAAAGGCCCAAATAAAAATAAAAATAAAAATGAGAGAAAAAGAGAGAAGGGACAATGTTACTATCCTTTTACCACACTTGTGCCTCAAAGTAGCACCATGATCTTCATAGTAGAGAGTCTCTCATGTTATCACTTTCATATACTAGTGGGAATTTTACATTATAGAACTTGGCTTGTATATTCCAATGATGGGCTTCCTCAAATTGCCCTAGGTTTTCATGAGCAAGCAAGTTGGATGCACACCCACTTAGTTTCTTTTTGAGCTTTCATATACTTATAGCTCTAATGCATCCGTTGCATGGCAATCCCTACTCACTCACAATGATATCTATTTATGGGCATCTCCATAGCCCGTTAATACGCCTAGTTGATGTGAGACTATCTTCTCCTTTTTGTCTTCTCCACAACCACCATTCTATTCCACCAATAGTGCTATATCCATGGCTCACGCTCATGTATTGCGTGAAGATTCAAAAAGTTTTGAAAAAGTTAGAGTATGAAACAATTGCTTGTCTTGTCATCGGGGTTGTGCATGATTTAAATACTTTGTGTGGTGAAGATAGAGCATAGCCAGACTATATGATTTTGTAGGGATAACTTTCTTTGGCCATGTTATTTTGAGAAGACATAATTGCTTTGTTAGTATGCTTGAAGTATTATTATTTTTATGTCAATACAAACTTTTGTCTTGAATCTTTCGAATCTCAATATTCATATCACAATTAAGAAGATTTGCATTGAAATTATGCCAAGTAGCACTCCGCATCAAAAATTCTATTTTTATCATTTACCTACTCGAGGACGAGCAAGAATTAAGCTTGGGGATGCCTGATACGTCTCCAACGTATCTATAATTTTTGATTGCTCCATGCTATATTATCTACTGTTTTGGACTATATTGGGCTTTATTTTCCACTTTTATATTATTTTTGGGACTAACCTATTAACCGGAGGCCCAGCCCAAAATTGTTGTTTTTTGCCTATTTCAGTGTTTCGAAGAAACGGAATATCAAACGGAGTCCAAACGGAATTAACCTATTAACCGGAGGCCCAGCCCAGAATTGTTGTTTTTTGCCTATTTCAGTGTTTCGAAGAAACGGAATATCAAATGGAGTCCAAACGGAATAAAACCTTCGGGAACGTGATTTTCTCACCGAACGTGATCCAGGAGACTTGGACCCTACGCCAAGGCATCAGAGAGGCGTCACGAGGGTGGGGGGCGCCCCCCCAAGGGCGCGCCCCCCTACCTCGTGGGCCCCTCGATGCTCCGCCGACGTACTTCTTCCTCCTATATATACAATACGTACCCCCAAACGATCAGAGACGGGGCCAAAAACCTAATTCCACCGCCGCAACTTTCTGTATCCACGAGATCCCATCTTGGGGCCTTTCCGGAGCTCCGCCGGAGAGGGCCAGTCATCATGGAGGGCTTCTACATCATCATAACCTCTCCGATGAAGTGTGAGTAGTTTACCTCAGACCTTCGGGTCCATAGTTAGTAGCTAGATGGCTTCTTCTCTCTTTTTGGATCTCAATACAAAGTTCTCCCCCTCTCTTGGAGATCTATTCGATGTAATCTTCTTTTTGCGGTGTGTTTGTTGAGACCGATGAATTGTGGGTTTATGATCAAGTCTATCTATGAATAATATTTGAATCTTCTCTGAAATTATATTTGGTTATCTTTGCAAGTCTCTTCAAATTACGTTTGGTTTGGCACTAGATTTTGTTCTTGCCATGAGAATTGCTTAGCTTTGGGTTCGATCTTGCGGTCCTTTCCCAGTGACAGAAGGGAGCAAGGCACGTATTACTTGAGGATCAAGATGGGGTTTTTCATAGCATGAATATCTACATCATGTCATCTTGCTTAAGGCGTTACTCTGTTTTTAACTTAATACTCTAGATGCGCTGGATAGCGGTCGATGAGTGGAGTAAGTAGTAGAGCAAGTCGGTCGACTTGTCTCGGATGATGCCTATATACATGATCATACCTAGATATCATATATGCTCAATTCTGAATTCCTCCAGTTTTGTTCACCCACCATAGAATACTTATGCGAGAAGCCACTAGTGAAACCTGGCCCCGGGTCTTTCTCATTATTAATCTCCATCACTTTATTTGTTTTTTTTACTTTTTACTTTGCATCTCCTATGGCCCCCGGGTCTATTCTCATCATATCAATCTCCATCACTTTAATCTTGCTTTACTTTTTACTTTGCATCTTTATACCAAAAATACCAAAAATATTATATCTATCAGATCTCACTCTCATAAGTGACCTGAAGGGATTGACAACCCCTAATCGCGTTGGTTGCGAGTAGCTATCGTTTTGTGCAGGTACGAGGGACTTGAGCATGGCCTCCTACTGGATTGATACCTTGGTTCTCAAAAACTGAGGGAAATACTTACGCTACTTTGTGCATCATCCCTTCCTCTTCGGGGAAAACCAACGCAAGCTCAAGAGGTAGCACTACCGTCGCAGGGCTTCGCCTAAGCACCGCTACGGTATGACCGAGGTGGATTATGGTGGAGGGGGCACCGCACACGGCTGGGAGAGATCAATAATCAACTTGTGTGTTCTAGGGTGCCCCCTGCCCCCGTATATAAAGGAGCAAAGGGGGGAGGCCGGACGACCCTGTAGGGCACGCCAGGAGAAGGAGTCCTCCTCCTAGTAGGAGTACGACTCCCCTCTTTCCTACTCCTACTAGGAGGGGAAAGGAAGGGGAGAAGGAGAAGGAAAGGGGGGCGCCGCCCCCCCCCTTCCTAGTCCAATTCGGACCAGAGGGGGAGGGGGGGCGCGGCATGCCCTGGCCGGCTCCTCGCTCTCTCCACTAGGGCCCAACAAGGCCCATTAACCCTCGGGGGTTCCGGTAACCCCTCCGGCACTCCGGTAAAATCCCGATTTCACCCGGAACTCTTTCGATGTCCAAATGTAGGCTTCCAATATATCAATCTTTATGTCTCGACCATTTTGAGACTCCTCGTCATGTCCGTGATCATATCCGGGACTCCAAACTACCTTTGGTACATCAAAACTTATAAACTCATAATACCGATCATCACAGAACTTTAAGCGTGCGGACCCTACGGGTTCGAGAACTATGTAGACATGACCGAGACACGTCTCCGGTCAATAACCAATAGCGGAACCTGGATGCTCATATTGGTTCCTACTATTCTATGAAGATCTTTATCGGTCAAACCGCATAACAATATACATTGTTCCCTTTGTCATCGGTAAGTTACTTGCCCGAGATTCGATCGTTGTTATCTTAATACCTAGCTCAATCTCGTTACTGGCAAGTCTCTTTACTCATTCCGTAGTGCATCATCCCATAACTAACGCATTAGTCACATTGCTTGCAAGGCTTATAGTGATGTGCATTACCGAGAGGGCCCAGAGATACCTCTCCGATAATCGGAGTGACAAATCCTATTCTTGATCTATGCCAACTCCATGAACACCATTGGAGACACCTATAGAGCACCTTTATAATCACCCAGTTACGTTGTGACGTTTGGTAGCACACAAAGTGTTCCTCCGGTATTCGGGAGTTGCATAATCTCATGTCGATCAAAGCAATCACATCATTATCCTAATGATGTGATCCCGTTGATCAAATGACAACTCATGTCTATGATTGGGAAACTCAACCATCTTTGATCAATGAGCTAGTCAAGTAGAGGCATACTAGTGACACTATGTTTGTCTATGTATTCACATATGTATTATGTTTCCGGTTAATACAATTCTAGCATGAATAATAAACATTTATCATGATATGAGGAAATAAATAATAACTTTATTATTGCATCTAGGGCATATTTCCTTCAGAAAGAAGCTACTATCTCAGAGTCAAGTCCATATTTAGTGCTAAAATCACGAAAAGCATAGGTACCAATAAAAGATTTAACACAACCAAACTTAAGGTTTATACCTGACTCTTTACCTTCTTCGAGTTCCCAATCTTCAGAGCTGCGTTTAATTATTTTCAATATATCCCATTTGAATTCAATATCCTTCTTCATATAGGAACCAGTACAAGAAGTATCGAGCATGGATCGATCATTATGAGAAAGCCGAGTATAAATTTTTTGAATAATAATTTCTCTTGAGAGCTCATGATTGGGCCATGAATATAACATTGACTTAAGCCTCCCCCAAGCTTGAACGATACTTTATCCTTCACGAGGCCAAAAATTATATATATAATTCCGATCATGATGAACCAGATGCATACGATAAAACTTCAGATGAAATTCCAATTTCAATCGGTTGTAGTTCCATGTTCCAATATCATCCAATAGCCTATACCATGTCAATGCCCTTCCCTTCAAAGATAAAGGGAAGACCTTCTTCTTGACAACATCCTCAGGGATACCTGCAAACATAAATAACCCACAAACTTCATCCACATAGATTAGGTGCATATCGCGATGTAATGTTCCATCTCCTGCATAAGGATTAGCTAGCAGTTTCTCTATCATACCCGAAAGAATTTCATAATAAATATTTTTAGTAGGTGCAGTAGGTTGAGGGGTAGCTAATTGTGATTCCGGTCGAGGTGAAGATACCCCGAACAAACCCCTCAGAGGATTATTTTCCATAGTAACAAGTGACAGTAAATTTCATCACATTATATAAATGTTTCCTTACCAAATTCCACTTACCAAAGGCGCTTCACTCCCCGGCAACGGCGCCAGAAAAGAGTCTTGATGATCCACAAGTATAGGGGATCTATCGTAGTCCTTTCGATAAGTAAGAGTGTCGAACCCAATGAGGAGAAGAAGGAAATGACAAGCGGTTTTCAGCAAGGTATTCTCTGCAAGCACTTAAATTATCGGTAATAGATAGTTGTGTGATAAGATAATTCGTAACGGGTAACAAGTAACAAAAGTAACTAAGGTGCAGCAAGGTGGCCCAATCCTTTTTGTAGCAAAGGAAAAGCCTGGACGAACTCTTATATAAAGCAACGCGCTCCCGAGGACACATGGGAATTGTTGTCAAGCTAGTTTTCATCATGCCCGTATGATTCGCGTTCGTTACTTTGATAATTTGATATGTGGGTGGACTGGTGCTTGGGTGCTGCCCTTCCTTGGACAATCCTCCCACTTATGATTAACCCCTCTCGCAAGCATCCGCAACTACGAAGCAACACATAAACTAGGGTTTAAGCTTCTGTCACTCTAGCAACCCATCATCTACTTATTACTTACCAATGCCTTCCCCTAGGCCCAAATAATGGTGAAGTGTCATGTAGTCGACGTTCACATAACACCACTAGAGGAGAGACAACATACATCTCATCAAAATATCGAATGAATACCAAATTCACATGATTACTTATAACAAGACTTCTCCCATGTCCTAAGGAACAAACATAACTACTCACAAAACATATTAATGATCAAGATCAGAGGAGTATTAATTATCATTAAGGATCTTAAAATATAATCTTCCACCGAATAAACCAACTAGCATCAACTACAAGGAGTACTCAACACTACTAGCAACCCAGAGGTACCAATCTGAGGTTTTGGGACCAAGATCGAATACAAGAGATGAACTAGGGTTTGAGAGGAGATGGTGCTGGTGAAGATGTTGATGGAGATTGACCCCCACTCGATGAGAGGATCGATGGTGATGACGATGGCGACGATTTCCCCCTCCCGAAGGGATGTTTCCCCTGGCAGAACAGCTCCGCCGGAGCCCTAGATTGGTTCTGCCCAGGTTCCGCCTCGAGACGGCGGCCCTTCATCTGAAAAGCTTTTCTCTGATATTTTCCAGGTCAAAACACACCATATAGCGAGAGATGGGTGCCAGAGGCCTGCCAGGGGCCCCACAAGGTCGGGGCGTGCGCCCTCCACCCTTGTGGTTGGTGGTGGCTCCCTTTGGTACTTTCTTCACCCAATATTTTTTTATATTCCAAAAACATGCTCTATGAAGTTTCAGGACTTTTGGAGTTGTGCAGAATAGGTCTCTAATATCTGCTCCTTTTCCAATCCAGAATCCCAGCTGCCGGCATTCTCCCTCTTTATGTAAACCTATAAAATAAGAGAGAATAGACATAAGTATTGTGATATAATGTGTAATAACAACCCATAATGCAATAAATATCGATATAAAAGCATGATGCAAAATGGACGTATCACACACACTGGTGCGGTGGGCTGCTAGCGAGAGGGCCCCGCCTGCTGTGGCTTGTCATCATTGGTGAAGCTAAGGAGTCTCCATATGGTAGCTCTCCACTCCTGCATCTTTTCCGCCGTAGGGGGGAGTCTAGGAGCAACTGTGCTCATGCCAGGGCCTTTGTAGGTGTATTTGGCATGGCGTGGCGCAAAGATCGGGCGGAGCTCTTACTCTTGACAGAGCCAGAAGGAACTCCATCACGATCCTGCAGTTGTGGCCTATTTTCGCCAGCATGCTCGCATGGATGTTTCCCTACACATCCTGAGAATGATGTGCAAGGGGCTTTGCCGTGGGAACGTCCGGAACTGCCGGCGTCGTGGTGCTGCTCGTCACGCACGACCTGAGATGGTGGTGGCGTGTGCGCCGGCGTGGGTGTCTTGGATGGCGCCGCGCCGTCCTTGGAGTTCACTGTTCCTCCTGTAGGCAGCGTAGCTCTGTCCTTGGACCTGGTGGCGTGCGGGTTGTTGTTGTTCCCGATCCGTATGATGCCACTCGCCTGGCTTGGATCACCAGAACATCGTGGAAGCTGATCGGCGCCCGCGCCTCCTCCGCCGCCTCATGTGCCGTCTGATACGTATCCAACGTATCTACTTTTTCTCACACTTTTCCTCTTGTTTTGGACTCTAATTTGCATGATTTGAATGAAACTAACCCCGGACTGACGTTGTTTTCAACAGAACTACCATAGTGTTGTTTTTGTGCAGAAATAAAAGTTCTCGGAATGGAACGAAACTTTTTGAGGATTTTTTATACCAGTAATAAGAATTTATGGAGCCAAGACCCACCGGAGAGGGGCCCCTAGGTGGGCACAACCCACCAGGGCGCGCCCCCCTCTCCTGACGCGCCCAGGTGGGTTGTACCCACCTGGTGGCCTCGCTGACGACCCCCCTGATACTATAAAATCACATATTTCCAGAAAAAATCAGGGAGAAAGAATTATCGCGATCCACGAGACGGAGACGACGCCAAGCCTTGTTCTTCCCCGGGAGGGCAGATCTGGAGTCCGTTTGGGGCTCCGGAGAGGGCGGTCTTCGATCTTCGTCATCACCAACCTATGTCCATCGCCAATTCCATGATGCTCCCCACCAGGAGTGAGTAATTCCTTCGTAGGCTCGCTGGTCAGTGAGGAGTTGGATGAGATTCATCTTGTAATCGAGTTAGTTTTGTTAGGGCTTGATCCCTAGTATCCACTATGTTCTTAGATTGATGTTGCTATGACTTTGCCATGCTTAATGCTTGTCACTTTGGGCCCGGGTGCCATGATTTCAGATCTGATCCGTTTATGAATTCATCATTATATCCATGTTTTAGATCCGATCTTGCAAGTTATAGTCACCTACTACGTTTATGATCCGGCAACCCCGGAGTGACAACAACCGGGCCCACTCCCGATGATGACCGTAGTTTGAGGAGTTCATGTATTCACTATGTGTTAATGCCTTGTTCCAGTTCTCTATTAAAAGGAGGCCTTAATATCCCTTAGTTTTCAATATGGACCCCGCTGCCACGGGAGGGTAGGACAAAAGATGTCATGCAAGTTTTTTTAATAGAGCATGTATGACTATTTACGGAATGCATGCCTACATTATATCGATGGACTGGAGCTAGTGACGTATCGCCCTAGGTTATAACTGTCTCATGATGAATATCATCCAACAAGTCACCGATCCAATGCCTACGAATTTATCCTTATTGATCTTGCTGTGTTACTATTTCTATCATCAGTATTACACTTCCTACAAATTACTGCTATCACTGTTACTGTTACCGTTGCTGCTGTCACTATTATCAAAACTATCAAACTACTTTGCTACTGATCATATTGCTACAGATAATTAATCTCCAGGTGTGGTTGAATTGACAACTCAGCTGCTAATACCTTCAAATATTCTTTGGCTCCCCTTGTGTCAAATCTATAAATTTGGGTTAAATGCTTTACCCTCGAAAATTGTTGCGATCCCCTATACTTGTGGGTTATCAAGACCTTTTTCTGGCGCCGTTGCCGAGGAGCATAGCTATATTTGTTGAGTCACTTGGGATTATTATCATATTATCACTATGAAGAATCTGAGAGATCTGAAGACTAAGATTTATCCCTGTAAGACGAGGGAGGTAAGGAACTGCCATCCAGTTCTGCTTTAGATTCACCTTGTGTTATGAGTAAACTTGCAACACCACCACATGCTATTAATCCTGATATGCCGCAAGTTATTGATGATGCTACTTCTACTATGAATGATGCTTATGATGATGCTAGTACCTTGCTTGATAATGATGATGTGCCACTTGGTGAATTTCTTGATAGACAAATTGCTAGAGTTATACAACATGATGTTGTTGAATCTGATGATGAGCTTGAAACTGAAACACCTGAAACATCTGCTAGAACTAGCCTTCCTAGATATGAATTGCCTAAGGTACCAGAAGGTTATGTTATGAGTGAAGAAGCAACTAGAGATATTCTTGCTTGCAATTGAAAGTGCTAGTGATCGACTAGAGGGGGGTGAATAGGCGATTTTTATGAAAGTCTTCAAACCATGGAAGTTTCGAAGACAAACGATAGAAACAAACAAACCTATTACCATGCAGCGGAAGGTAGACTACACTAAGCAAGCCATAGTCAAGTATTCAATGAGATGAAGGCACAAAGACTAATAGCAGCTAGGCAGTATAGATCAGGATGGAAGATAGTACGAAGCCAAACAGAACATGCAGTCACACAGTGAAGACAAATAGATAATGCAAACAGGCAATGACTTCACAAGGACCAATCTGCAAATAAAGAGATGGGAAGAATGGAACTAGTGACTCGTTGAAGACAATGATTTGTTGGACCAGTTCCAGTTGCTGTGACAACTGTACGTCTTATTAGGGAGGCTGAGATTCAACTCAGAAGACCGTGTCCTGACCTTATTCTCCTTGAGCTAAGGACACCCAGTCCTCGCCCAATCACTCTGGTAAGTCTTCAAGGTAGACTTCCAAACCTTCACAGACTTCGTTCACCAGCGATCCACAATGATTCTTGGATGCTCAGAACGCGACGCCTAACCGGCTGGAGGATTCACAGTCCTCAAGTGTAATAAGTCTTCAGATCACACAGACAGGAAGACTTCAGTGATGCCTAACACTCTTTGGCTCTGGGTGTTTAGGGCTTTGTCCTCGCAAGGAATTCTCTCTCAAAGGCTTCAAGGTGGGTTGATCTCAAACGAAAAAAGCCGTACACTAACTCTGAGCAGCCAACCATTTATGGTTGTAGGGGGTGGGCTATTTATAGCCACTAGGCAACCCGACCTGATTTGTCCGAAATGACCCTGGGTCACTAAGGAACTGACACGTGTTCCAATGGTCAGATTTCAAACACACACGTCAACTTTACTTGGGCTACAAGCAAAGCTGACTTATCCAGCTCTGGATAAGATTTGCTCCCATTGTCTTCGCTCAAAGACATAGGATTTTGGTTAAGCATCACTTCAGTCATTCTGACTGGTTCACTTGGACCCCACTTAACAGTACGGTGGTTCCTATGACTCAACAAAGAAGAAAAAGAATGACGAAACAACTAAGTCTTCGCGCTCCATAGTCTTCACGCAATGTCTTCTCTTGTCATAGTCTTCAATGTGAATGTCTTCGCATACCACCTTTGACTTCAGTGTCTTCATACATTTTTAGGGGTCATCTCTGGTAGGAAAACCGAATCAATGAGGGACTTCTACCTGTGTTATCCTGCAATTCTCACAAACACATTAGTCCCTCAACCAGGTTTGTCGTCAATACTCCAAAACCAACTAGGGGTGGCACTAGATGCACTTACAATCTCCCCCTTTTTGGTGATTGATGACAAACTGGTTGAAGTTTTCAACAGGGAATAAAATATGTGAAATTGTAAAGGATAGGTTATTGTCTTCATAAGTGGCAAAGGCTCCCCCTGAAGATGTGCATATAAGTAATTTGCTTTTGGAATGCAAATGCACATGGCATGTTGTACTTGTGGAGATCCTCTTCAACTTATGATGACAATTCATCATGCATGATTTGATATAACGAAGATAATGACATGCATAATGAAAAATGGACGTCTGCAAAATGACCTATGTGCAGAAGTTATCATCGCACATGTGGAATTTATCATCGCATCACAGAATAGCAAATAAGTAGCAGACGACCATCGAGTTTAAGTGTTACAACTCAAAGAACCAAATGATCAAAACGTGAGAGTTGTAAGCACTTGGCAAAAGTAGTAAAAGGTAAAGCAACCACCCATATGGACCCGCTTGAAGACTATCAACTCATATGCTTCTCCCCCTTTTGTCAGTAAGGACCAAAAAGGTTGGAAGACATAGAGCGCCTACTCGTTCCCATGAGGTGCAGGCGAGGCAGCAGGGTCGTCGTTGAGGACCGGTGGTGCATAAGAACTTGGTGCAGTGTCGACACGCGCTAAAGTTGGAGGAGGTGAAGTTGCATCATCTTGATCATCGATGACTCTGGCATTCACTGTCGCAGTTGAGGACAAATAGTCAGAGTCTTCAAGTGAGGGAGTCCAACGCAAGTGAGCATTCCATGGAGGAGTTGAGTCAAACTTGAATCTTTCGGTGAAGCCATCGTCCTGCAGATCAGCTTCAGCACTAAGCAATGTTAAGCTCTTCCAAGACCTCCGATAGGTTTCATGTGTAACAAAGGCATTCTTGGTGGCAAGATTGCGAATGTGATTGACATCCACCAAGAGGCTTTGCATCTGACGCTTAAGCCAGGTGTGATGCTTGTCCTGTTTCTGATGAAGCGCGACGAGAAGCTCTCGGTCATTAAGAACACGTGATCGCTTCCGAGGCCTTTGGGCAATGGTGCTTCCAGTGGCGTCAGTTTGAGCGTGAGGGGCACGTGTATTGCCAGCCCAGGGATAAACACGCGAGACTGCCTGAACTCCTTCAATGGGCTGGGTGAAGCTTTGATGATCAGCATTGTGAAGATAAATGGGATCCTTAGCAGGCTAGCTTCAACAGACAGATCAACCTCTGGCAAAAATACAAGATGATTGCGCGCAGACGGCTGATAGTTGATGGCAGAATGAAGCTTGATAAGACAGATTATCCATGGAGCATAGAACTTCAACCCAAAAATGTCGGAGCCAGATGCAGCCAATTGTTTGTTGAAAAAGTCTTGAGCATTGAAGCTGATGCCATTGAAGATATAGAAAATCAAGGTCTTCATTGCTCCTTCAAACTTCGCTGTAGATGAATGTCCTTTGACAGGCCATAGAGTTTTTCTAATGATATGATAAATGGTGCGAGGCAGATACTCTAGGTCTTCAACAAAGAATGCAGATGGGTAGTCAGCGTCGTGAGGCAAAGGCTTCATCATGCTCAACATTTGGCTCATGTTGGGTTCTGGCTTCTGAAAAATGCTCTCCAAAGCATTCTGGTGTTGTTGACAACCTGGTTCACAATATTCACCAGGAGTGGGCAGGCCTGTGAGCTCAATGATATCAAGAGCTTTGGCTTCATGATGGACATTGCCTATCATCCACTCAAGGACCCAAGTCTTTGGATCCCTGTTGTAGCCGCGAATGTGAAGAGTTGCATAGAACTGTAACAGAAGCTCTTCATTCCAGTGTTCCTTGTCTGTGACAAATTTCAGGAGTCCTGCGTCTCTGAAGCAATCCAACGCTTCTTCTAGACAGGGCAGGCCAGCTAGAGCTTCAGTGTCAAGACACATATGGGGAAAGATGCGCCCTTGATTGTATAAGATGCAGGAATAGTAGCTGCGCTGCTGATAGCTCCAGAACCGGTCCGATGAAATGCGAGGTTTGGTGTAAGGGTTCTTGGCGCTGTTGAAGAAGGTGTTATGTGCCACGAAGCCATTTACATTGAAGACCCCAGGAGAGGTTGCAGTGCCTAGGAATCTTGGAAGTCTTGGCTTGGGCTTCTGGACATGAGGTCTGTGCTCGACACGATAGTCAAATTGTGGACCCACAGCAGGTGGAGGAACCAGAATGGGCCATCGGACCATAACAGGCTGACCATGATCAAATGCCAGCTCAATTGTATGAGGTCTTGGAGGGGGTACAGGAGCATTGGCATTGTTGTTGACATGGGATTCAGGGGCCACATTGGCTTCAGGTGCTTCAGTATTGGCTTCGGGCGCTGCAGTGGCTTCAGGTGCATGCACTTCTGGCACCGCATTAGCTTCAGGCGCCACATTAGCTTGAGCCATGACAACGTCATTGGCTTCAGTGTTGATGTTGGTGGCCACCTCAGTATTGTTAACCTCCACTTCAGGAGCTGGAGGGTCGGACATGTTCTCCTCAAGAACAACATCTTGGTGGGACGGGTGTAGCAACTCTTTCTACTTCAACTCTTGGTTCTTCTTCTTCATCGGCTGATGCAGCCGGAATATCTTTAGCTGTTTTGGCTTCAGACTCAGAGACGTTCACAGTTGGAGGGACTTGGGGCCTTGATCCTTTGCGAAGCCTGCGGAATGCCGGTGACGCTTGTGGAGATGGAGTCGGCTGGGCCTCAAAGTCATCGTCATCTTGTGGTTGGGGAGCACTTGGGGTGTCTTGTTGTTGTGGGTGATCAGCCCATGATGCATCCTGAGCAGTTGGTGTCAGAGGACGACCAATGCTGATGAGCTCGCTGTGCGTGAGCACAGGCGATGATACCAAATTGCGCTCGATCTGAGGAAGGACTTCATCATCTTCAACATTGTCGTGAGGACCAATGTCTTCAGCTGCGGTGGGGTCAACAACTGGATTGTCTTCAACTTCAGGAGCCTCTGTGGAAGCAGGCTCATGAACTAGCAACTGGCACTCTCGATGTTCGGACGCAGGACGAGCCACAGAGATTGGCTCGGCCTCAAGGGGCTCTGTGGGAGCAGCCCGATATCTCTTCTTGGTCTTTCGTTTCTTGGTTGGGGGAGCATCATCAGTGGTGGCTTTGGTCTTGCGTTTTCTGGCTTCGGCTTCAGCTGCCTTTGTTTTCTTGAGTTCTGAAGCCACTGTCGGGACCTTAGGCTTCGAGCCTGTCATACTGGCTGGGAAGACAATGTGAGGTTCTTCCTGCCTTGATGCTTCTGGTTCTACCACAGCTGGCTTCTTCTTCTTCTTGGCAGCCATTCTGGGTTCGATGCCTGGTCGCCCCAAAGCCTTGTGCTTTTTAGCTTCATTGTATCCTTGAACACATTTGGCAGCAAGATCCTTCATGCGCTCACGAGAACCTTTGGCTTCTTCGCGTTTCTTGTGGAAGGCTTCCTTGAGCTCATGCATCATGACCTTGAAGTTTTGAATGTCTTCAACATTGAGCTTGGCCATGTGCTCCTTGAACTGAGCCTTTTCATAATCGATCTTATGCTTCAGCTCAACAATTTTCTGAGCTAGAGCCAGCTCAGGAGCAATGGCTCCATGGAAGGCGACGCTGAGGCCAATTGGAAGCTGAAGATCATCAAAGCTGACATTTGGGCTGTCGAACCACTCATCAATGAACTTGTTTAAGATTTCCACATCAAAGAGAGGAAGGTCATTGAAGATTTATGCCTCCTGCTTTCTCTTGATCAACTGCTCAAGAACGTCATCGCCAAGATCATCATCACTGGACAGATCAATGGCGTCATTTTCATTTTGCAAAACAGCTGCAGGGGTCAGTGCTTGACCAGTGGGTTGCATGGGCTTCTTCACTTTGGCGGGCTTGGAGATGCGTGAAAAATCTTCAGACTGCACACTGTCTTCAGGAGGTGCAGTGGCCAGAGGCTTCACCCGTGAAACCTTTGGTGCAGGGGATCGAAGGCTTCGAAGCTTTAGGTTTCTTCAGCTTCTTTGGCTTCGGTGGTGCAGGCGCTTCGTCAGAATCAGCGTCGTCTGCAGGTTGATCCACGACTGCCCCTTGAACCTTTATGTGTGTGATGAGACCTTCTAAGTTATAGAAGGGCCCAACCAGATTGGATTCAGCTTCGCGTGTGCCGTCAGCAGGAGGAGCAGAGGGGCCTGGATTGAAGTCTAATCCCCGTGACTTCTTGTTTTCTTTGGCCGAGTTCTTGGCAAACTGGAAGTTGCGTGTGAACAGATTGTCGTCACGGCACCATAGTAATGAAGATGGGTCTGCATCTGCAGGCTGTGGTCCACGGACCATGCAAGGATAGAAGCCTTGTTCAATGGCTTCAGCTCTGGACCTGGGTTGAAGGTTTCTGTACAAGATGTCTCCCCAGGGTCGCTTGATGGCATTCTTCTCAGCATATTCCTGGGTCACGAACCTGTACTTGTACCATTGTTCTGCCCAATATCTTCGAATCCATTGGATTCGGGTTTTCCGCTGATTGTAGTCCTCCTCTGGATCTGTCTTGTACAGCTCATAGAGGTCAGGAGGCAAATCTCTTGAGGTGTTTCCACGGCGCTGTCCGCCACCCTTCCTTGCATATTTCTTTGTTGCCATGAAGTTTAGACTGAAAGGCTTCAACACTGTCAAAGTCTTCCGTCTACTGGTCAGACAAGAACTGGCTTCAAGAGAATTTATATGATGTTGTAAGAACTCTGCAAATGAATGCAGACTATGAGAACCAAGGGATTCTCCCACGGACATGTACCTATGACAGCATTAAAGGTGCGAGGGAAGGGGAAGAGGTCATATGCATTCTCAGAAGATTTTGAAGATAAATCAGTTTAGAAGACATTGACCTCATAGTGCGAAGACATTCACTCATATGTAGAGAGTTGGTTCTAGATTTGTACGAATCCACGAATAAGTACAAGTGAGGAATCTAACTACTTTGTGAAGCATAAGTGAACATACTAGGCATGCTATGAGATGCAGAATGAGATAGATCCAACTTGTGGGAATAGAAACCACTTGTGGTTGAAAAGGATGAATCTATCGGATCAAAAAGACTGTAAAAAGGAGGTTTTATTTACCACACGAGGAACTGCTAGACGGAGTGGGAGAGGAAGCCGAGCAGTTCGATCTTCCGTGCCCTAACTTGGCGATGGAGGACACCTACGGCGATGGCGGAGAAGACGATGTCCGTGGCCGGCGTGAGGACGGCGTCGGTGAGGTCGCGACAGCTAAGCGCTTCGTCGCCAGCGTCGTCGAGTGCTAGCGGTGGCGCTAGGGTTTGTGCGAGAGTGGAAGAAGAGATAATGACTGGGGTGAGGCATGAATTTATAGAGACAGGTACGGCACAGCGTTATTACGCAGGTGCCCCTGGCGGTTCACATATGAAGGACACGTGGCGATCATGCAACACATTGGAGGTTGTTCCATGTTCCCACGCACGCCTGGATTGTCGGGTGGTCATTCCCACTTCTCCAGGTTTCAGGCAAAAAGGAGTGAGCATTGAATACGGATTAATGTTTGTCTCTGTGTCTTCTGCTAACAAGGACGCAGAGAAGACGTTTTGACAGTTTCAATAGAATGCATATGATTTGGATAGATAGACTTAAGACGGAAGCATAGAAAGGTTAGGGTCCGATCACATTCACTTAGTTCAAAAGATTCAACGTGAAGACATAGCTATAAGTGAATGCTGTAGAGGACAGAAACTAAATCAATATATTGAAGATAAACATGAGGCCATGTTAACATTGAAGACAAACAAAATGCGACGACTTTGCAAATGTAACACCATGAGAAAAACACTTCTAAGGGAAGAATTTGGTGGTGGCACCCACCGTATAGGAAGTATTGGACCCAGACACGGCGCACAAGTATCGTGGCGCTCCGAAGTCAGATTCCATGTTAATGTATTCACACTCAGAATGTAAGTCTTCATTGATTGAAGACATACTTTACTTCATGTGTTGCACATCTAAGTCATCAACATGCATAAGTGTTAGGATGTGTGCCTGATCATAGGACATTTGAGGATTCCAAGATATTTAGGTCACACCGTAACTTGCAAAACCTTTTCTCATCCAAGGGCTTTGTGAAGATATCTACCAGTTGCTCTTCAGTGTTGACGTGTATGATATCAATATCTTCCTTCATAACATGATCTCTGAGAAAGTGATGACGAATTTCAATGTGCTTTGTCTTCGAGTGTTGAACTGGGTTGTTAGCAATCTTGATGGCGCTTTCATCGTCGCAGTAGAGTGGCACTTGCTTCAGATGAATGCCATAGTCTTTGAGTGTTTGCTTCATCCATAGAAGCTGAGCGCAGCAAGATCCAGCAGCAATGTATTCAGATTCAGCAGTGGAGAGAGATACACAGTTCTGCTTCTTTGAAGAGCAACATACAAGTGATCGTCCCAGAAAGTGACATGTGCCTGATGTAGACTTGCGATCCACCTTGTCACCAGCATAATTAGCATCCGAGAATCCAACTAGATCAAACTCTAAGCCCTTTGGATACCATAATCCTAGTGTTGGGGTGTGAGACAAATATCGAAGAATTCGCTTCACAGCTAAGTGATGTGATTCCTTTGGTGCCACTTGGAATCGGGCACACATGCAAACACTAAGCATGATATCTGGCCTAGATGCACATAAATAAAGCAAAGAACCAATCATGGAGCGGTATACCTTTTGATCGAACTCTTTACCATTGTTGTTGGGAACTAGATGGTGTTTAGCTGGCATTGGCGTCATGTAACCTTTGCAGTCTTGCATTCCAAACTTCTTCAGGCAATCTTTGAGGTATTTCTCTTGAGATATGAAGATGTCGTTGCGTTGCTTTCGTATTTGAAGACCAAGGAAGAATTTTAGCTCACCCATCATGGACATCTGATATTGCTCTTGCATCATATATCCAAACTCATCACTGTATTTCTGGTTGGTGCAGCCGAAGATAATGTCATCCACATATATTTGGCACACAAACAGTTCACCATCATATGTCTTCGTGAAGAGTGTGGGATCCAAAGAACCAAGTTTGAAGCCTTTGCTATTTAGGAAGTCCTTGAGTGTGTCATACCAAGCACGAGGGGCCTGTTTGAGGCCATACAGTGCCTTGTTGAGCTTATAAACCAAGTCAGGATGTTTTGGATCTTCAAAGCCAGGCGGTTGTGCAACATACACTTCTTCTTCAATCTTGCCATTGAGAAAAGCGCTCTTTACATCCATTTGATACAGAAGAATGTTATGATGATTTGCATAGGCCAGCAGTATGCGTATAGCTTCAAGCCTAGACATAGGAGCAAATGTTTCATCGAAGTCAATTCCTTCAACTTGAGTGTATCCTTGAGCAACGAGACGAGCTTTGTTTCTGACAATTTGACCATGCTCATCTTGCTTGTTGCGATATATCCATTTAGTGCTTATGATATTGTGCTTACGAGGATCAGGACGCTTGACCAGTTCCCATACATTATTCAGCTCAAATTGTTGAAGCTCTTCTTGCATTGCTTGAATCCATTCAGGCTCCATGAAGGCTTCATCAACTTTCTTGGGTTCAGATATTGAGATGAATGCGAAGTGTCCACGGAAATTTGCTAGTTGTGTTGCCTTTGAACGAGTGAGTGGACCAGGTGCATTTATGCTATCAATTATTTTCTCAATCTGTACTTCATTTGCAACACGAGGATGAACAGGACGAAGATTTTGCTCTTGCTGATCATTGTCATCGTTGGAAGGATTGTCTTCAGGCTGAGCATTGTCTTCAGGTTGATCAGGTGCAGAGATGATGAGTTCCTCTTCAGGCTGAGCTTCAGACGGTATGATTTCTCCAGTTCCCATAAGCTTGATGGTTTCACTGGATGGAACTTCATCTAGCACATTTGGCAGGTGCTCTCTTTGCGAGTCGTTAGTCTCATCGAACCGCACATCCACAGTTTCAACCACTTTATAGTGAAAGAGGTTGAATACTCTATAGGAGTGCGAATCCTTTCCGTATCCAAGCATAAAACCTTCATGTGCTTTCGGTGCAAATTTTGAAGTGTGATGTGGATCCTTGATCCAGCACCTGGCACCAAATACTCTGAAGTAACTGACATTTGGCTTCTTACCAATGAGGAGCTCATAGGATGTTTTGTTCATAAGCTTGTGAAGATAAACACGGTTGATAATATGGCATGCAGTATCAATGGCTTCAGACCAGAACTTTCTTGGAGTCTTGTATTCATCGAGCATCGTCCGGGCCATCTCAATAAGTGTTCTGTTCTTGCGTTCCATGACGCCATTCAGCTGCGGCATGTACGGAGCTGAGAACTCATGAGTGATGCCCAAAGTGTCAAGATAAGTGTCGAGGCCAGTATTCTTGAATTCAGTGCCATTGTCACTTCTGATGTGCTTGATCCTGACGCCATAGTTGTTCATGGCTCGATTGGCGAAGCGTCTGAAGACATCCTGCACTTCAGTCTTGTAGAGGATTATATGCACCCATGTATATCTTGAATAATCATCAACAATGATGAAGCCATAGAGACAATCAGTAGTAGTAAGAGTTGAGTAGTGAGTGGGACCGAAGAGGTCCATGTGTAGCAGTTCGAAGGGTTGAGTCATTGTCATGATTGTCTTCGAGGGATGCTTGGCCCTCGTCATCTTTCCAGCTTCACAGGCACCGCATAGGTGATCTTTCTTGAACTTGACACCCTTGATGCCTATGATATGCTTCTTCTTTGCAAGAGTGTGCAAGTTCCTCATGCCAGCATGCCCTAGCCTCCGATGCCAGAGCCAGCATTCTGAAGCTTTTGCTAGAAGACATACGGCAAGCTGTGGTCCTGCTGAGAAATCTACCACGTACAAATCATCTTTCCGATACCCTTCAAAGACTAGAGACTTGTCAGATTCCATTAGAACAAGGCAACGATATTTTCCAAATATCACAATCATGTTTAAATCGCAAAGCATTGAGACAGACATTAAGTTGAAACCAAGGGATTCAACAAGCATCACTTTATCCATGTGTTGATCCCTTGATATTGCAACTCTACCTAGACCCAATACCTTGCTTTTACCAGTATCAGCAAATGTGATGTGACTCTTGTCAGATGGACATAAAGTTGAGTCCATGAGAAGACTTCGCTTGCCAGTCATGTGATTAGTACACCCACTATCAATAATCCATTCTGAAGCAGCTCGTGTCATACCCTACAGTGCATTTAGGGGGATAGGCTTCACGAAGAGAATTGTGAAGCATAAACATTTGACGAGCAAGTGGATTATGAAAGCTTAGATCGAGGTTAGGACTGATAGGGCAAGTAGCAAGCGACTCAGGAAGAAAATACATAATAAGACCATTTGGACATTTGATCTTGCGCCCTACAAGATGTTTAAGGTCCCCAGCAATAGCTTCAGACGAATTTGATTTTCGGCTGGAGACCCTTCCCTGCTAAAGAGAGTTAAGCTTTCTTAGCCACCCACATCTTCAAGGGGTGGCTTCGAAGCAATGAGTCTAAGTGCAGCATCTGAGAACTTTGGCTTTGAAGCCCTAGCAAATAGTCTTGCAAGAGGGCAATAGTACTCATAAGAATAAGCAGAGTAGTTCTTGGTCTTATGAACATGGCGGTTTGATGAAACGCGCTCATATTCATAGGCCTGAGTATGGTTTCCCTGCAAAATATTTGCGTTAGTGCGACTCAGGTGAGTCCTCTGTCTGTATGAAGCCTTTGGACCATATGAAGCCTGTGGTCTGGGGTTTGTCTTCTTCACTTGTGGTGTCATGATGGCATTTACAGGAAGATTCTCCAGACACCTTTTCGGCACCTAGACTTTCTTCATAGGTGGCCCATTCCTGCAGTTAGTACCAATATACCTGGCAAACACTTCACCATTCTGATTCTTAAACAGTTTATAGTTTGCATCAAAGGATTCATCAATAACAATGGGATTAGCACAAGTGAAGCCAGATAGGATGGATGGATCCACTGAAGGTTCCTTTGCAGCAACCCATGTGGTTTGGGGGTACTGCTCAGGTTTCCAGTAAGAGCCATCAGCATTCATTTTCCTTTCGAACCCAACACCCTCTTTCCTAGGGTTTCGGTTCAGGATCTGCCTTTTGAGGACATCGCATAGTGTCTGATGTCCTTTGAGACTCTTGTACATCCCTGTTTCAAGCAATGTCTTCAACCTAGCATTTTCATCAGCAATAGCAGTGGCATCCTCAGCAGAGGGGTTAGTTACCACATCAACAGTTGAAGATATTGCAACAGTAGCAGCAGTAGAACATCCAGCAACAGAAGTAGCGTTGTCATGCTCAATGCATTTAATACATGGTGGTTCAAATCCTTCCTGAGCGGAACTGATCTATTTGGCGCGAAGTGACTCGTTTTCCTTTTGAAGATCTTCATGAGCCGCTCTCAATTTCTCAAGATCTTGCTTCCTTTGAAGATAATCATAGGGAAGCTTTTCATGAGTTGTTGAGAGCGTTTCATGAAGACTTTCAAGTTCATCATACTTAACGTGAAGACTTTTTATGTCTTCAATTAAGGACTGAGATCGAGTCATTTCAGCATCCAACAGGTCACCGCTTTTGCCTAATAGTTTTTGAATATGTTCCATAGCTTTCTGTTGTTCAGTTGCATTTTAGCAAGTGTTTTGTAGCTGGGTTTGGAACCACAATCAGAGTCATCTTCACTGGATGTTTGATAGTGAGTAGTGCGTGAGTTTACCTTGGCACCGCGTGCCATGAAGCAGTAGGTGGGAGCGGAGCCGTCCTGGTCATTAGCATCGGCGTCGGTGATGGAGTCCTTGTCTTCAATGTTGAAGATGGACTTGGCAACGTAAGCTGTAGCCAGACTTGCAATGCCAGAATCGGACTCCTCCTCAGACTCCACCTTTGCCTCCTCAGAAGCAGACTCCTCCTCTGAATCCATTTCCTTGCCAACAAACGCACGAGCCTTGCCAGATGAGCTCTTCTTGTGTGATGAAGACTTTGATGAAGACTTGGAAGAAGACTTCGAGTATTTCTTCTTCTTCTTCTTCTTCTTATCGTTAGAATCATATTCCTTGCTCTTCTTCTTGTTGTTGTTCTCATTGTCCCACTTCGGACACTCAGAGATGTAGTGGCCAGGTTTCTTGCACTTGTGGCATGTTCTCTTCTTGTAGTCATGAGCAGAAGCTTCATCATTCCTTGAGCTAGATCGTGAGGACTTTCTGAAGCCTTTCTTCTTGGTGAATTTCTGGAACTTCTTCACAAGCATAGCAAGCTCCTTTCCAATGTTTTCAGGATCATCAGAACTGCAATCGGATTCTTATTCAGATGAGGAAATAGCTTTTGCCTTCAAAGCACGAGTTCGCCCATAGTTGGGACCGTAGATGTCTCTTTTCTCAGAACGCTGAAACTCATGTGTGTTGAGCCTTTCTAGTATGTCAGACGGATCGAGTGTCTTGAAGTCAGGGCATTCTTGAATCATCAGGGCTAGGGTGTCAAACGAGCTGTCAAGTGATCTTAGGAGTGTCTTGACGACTTCATGCTTGGTGATCTCAGTAGCGCCGAGGGCTTGAAACTCATTTGTGATGTCAGTGAGTCGATCAAACGTAAGCTGAACATTCTCATTGTCGTTTCTCTTGAAGCGGTTGAAGAGGTTGCGAAGGACACTGATTCTTTGATCTCTCTGGGTTGATACGCCTTCGTTGACCTTGGAAAGCCAGTCCCAGACTAGCTTAGATGTTTCCAGAGCACTCACACGGCCATACCGCCCTTTGGTCACATGACCACAGATGATGTTCTTGGCAGTGGAGTCCAGTTGAACGAACTTCTTGACATCAGCAGCGGTGACACCTTCACCAGCCTTGGGGACACCATTCTTGACGACATAGCAGAGGTCGACATCAATGGCTTCAAGATGCATGCGCATCTTATTCTTCCAGTAGGGATATTCAGTTCCATCGAAGACTGGGCACGCAGCGGAGACTTTGATTATCCCTGCAGTCGACATAGCTAAAACTCCAGGTGGTTAAACCGAATCACATAGAACAAGGGAGTACCTTGCTCTGATACCAATTGAAAGTGCTAGTGATCAACTAGAGGGGGGGGGTGAATAGGCGATTTTTATGGAAGTCTTCAAAACATGGAAGTTTCGAAGACAAACGATAGAAACAAACAAATCTATTACCATGCAGCGGAAGGTAGGCTACACTAAGCAAGCCATACTCAAGTATTCAATGAGATGAAGGCACAAAGACTAATAGCAGCTAGGCAGTACAGATCAGGATGGAAGATAGTACGAAGCCAAACAGAACAAGCAGTCACACAGTGAAGACAAATAGATAATGCAAACAGGCAATGACTTCACAAGGACCAATCTGCAAATAAAGAGATGGGAAGAATGGAACCAGTGACTCGTTGAAGACAATGATTTGTTGGACCAGTTCCAGTTGCTGTGACAACTGTACGTCTGGTTAGGGAGGCTGAGATTCAACTCAGAAGACCGCGTCTTCACCTTATTCCCCTTGAGCTAAGGACACCCAGTCCTCGCCCAATCACTCTGGTAAGTCTTCAAGGTAGACTTCCAAATCTTCACATACTTCGTTCACCGGCGATCCACAATGACTCTTGGATGCTCAGAACGCGACGCCTAACTGGCTGGAGGATTCACAGTCCTCAAGTGTAATAAGTCTTCAGATCACACAGACAGGAAGACTTCAGTGATGCCTAACACTCTTTGGCTCTGGGTGTTTAGGGCTTTGTCCTCGCAAGGAATTCTCTCTCAAAGGCTTCGAGGTGGGTTGCTCTCAAACGACAAAACCATACACTAACTCTGAGCAGCCAACCATTTATGGTTGTAGGGGGTGGGCTATTTATAGCCACTAGGAAACCCGACCTGATTTGTCTGAAATGACCCTGGGTCACTAAGGAACTGACACGTGTTCCAACGGTCAGATTTCAAACACACACACGGCAACTTTACTTGGGCTACAAGAAAAGCTGACTTATCCAGCTCTGGATAAGATTTTCTCTCATTGTCTTCGCTCAAAGACATAGGATTTTGGTTAAGCATCACTTCAGTCATTTTGACTGGTTCACTTGGACCCCACTTAACAGTACGGTGGTTCCTATGACTCAACAAAGAAGAAAAAGAACGACAAAACAACTAAGTCTTCGCGCTCCATAGCCTTCATGCAATGTCCTCTCTTGTCATAGTCTTCAATGTGAATGTCTTCGCATACCACCTTTGACTTCAAATGTCTTCATACATTTTTAGGGGTCATCTCTGGTAGGAGAACCGAATCAATGAGGAACTTCTACCTGTGTTATCCTGCAATTCTCACAAACACATTATTTTCTCAACCAGGTTTGTCGTCAATACTCCAAAACCAACTAGGGGTGGCACTAGATGCACTTACAACAATGATAGAGATGATCTAGAGAAATTACTACAAAAGTATAAAGACAAATCTTTGAATGCTAGAATGAAATGTGATCCTAAGTTTGCTACTTCACCTATCTGTATTGCTGATAAGGATTATGAATTCTCTGTCGGCCCAGAGTTAATTGCTTTGGTTGAATCTGATCCTTTCCATGCTTATGAAACTGAAACTGTTGTGGCACATCTGACTAAGTTGAATGATATAGCCACCCTTTTTACTCATGATGAGAAAACTCGTTATTACTTTATTCTCAAATTATTTCCTTTCTCATTAAATGGTGATGCTAAAGCTTGGTACAATACTCTTGCTCCTGGTTGTGTGCGTAGTCCCCAGGATATGGTTTATTACTTCTCTGAAAAATATTTTCCTGCTCATATGAAACAAGCTACCTTACAGGAAATATTTAACTTTGTGCAAACTAAAGAAGAGAGTCTCCCAAAAGCTTGGGGGAGGCTTTGCCAATTGCTTAATGCTTTTCCTGATCATCCTCTTAAGAAAAATGAAATACTTGATATCTTCTATAATGGACTAACCGATGCTTCTAGGGACTTTCTAGATAGTTGTGCTGGTTGTGTTTTCAGGGAACGAACTATTGCTCAAGCTGAAGAGTTATTGAATAACATGCTGAAAAAATATGATGATTGGACTATTCCCGAACCACCGCCTAAACCCACTCCGAAGAAGAGGGGTATATTATATCTCAGTCCCGAAGATATGGAAGAGGCAAAGAAATCTATGAAGGAAAAAGGTATTAAAGCTGAGGATGTTAAAAATTTACCTCCTATTGAAGAAATACATGGGCTTAATACACCACCACTGCCTAAGGTGGTAGAGGTAAATTCTCTTATGAAGTTTAATGAAAATGATAATCCTCACAATATGCATCCTAATCAATGCCTTTATGAGTTTGAAAACTATATTAGAAAACAAGATCACTTCAATGCAAATGTTATGAAACAATTGAAATATAATTCTGATATGATTGCTCGCTTGAGTGACTTGTTATTTAGAATAACAAATGATGTTAGAGGTGTTGGAAAGCATGCTTCTATGGTTCAAACTCAACTAGAACAAGTTGCTAAATCTCAAAGAGAATTGCTTGATGAAATGAATCATAATATGCATGACTTTGCTGTTAGAGTTGCAACTAGAGGAGGTAAAATGACTCAGGAACCACTTTATCTTGAGGGACACCCAAAAAGAATTGAACAAGATTCACAAAGAGCTAACACTAGTGCACTTAGTCCTTCTAGAAAGAAAAAGAAAAACAAAAATGATAGGACTTTGCACACTTCTGGTGAACCTGAAAAGAAAAACCTCCTGATAATGAAAATGAAGTTTCTACCTCAGATGATGAAACTCAATCTGTTAATGAACACTCACCTAATGAAAAAGATAATGATGAGGTTCATGAAAACTCTCAACCAACCAATGATAAAGAACCAGATAATGATGTTGAGATAGAACCACCTGTAGATCTTCAGAACCCACAACCTAAAAATAAAAGGTATGATAAAAGAGACTCTGTTGCTAGAAAACACGGTAAAGAAAGAGAAGCGTGTGTTCAAAAACCTATGCCTTTTCCACCCAAGTCAACTAAAAAGAATGATGATGAAGAATTTGAACGCTTTGCTAAAATGCCGAGGCCAGTCTTTTTGCATACTCGCTTGACTGACATCTTGAAAATGCCTCCTTATGCAAAGTATATGAAAGACGTCATCACAAATAAGGGAAAAATACTGGAAGATGAAATCTCCACTATGCTTGCTAATTATACTTTTAAAGATGGAGTACCCAAAAATCTTGGAGATTTGGGAATACCAACTATATCTTGCTCCATCAAAAAGAATTATGTGAAAACTGCTTTGTGTGATTTAGGAGCTGGTGTTAGTGTTATGTCTTTCTCTTTATATAAAAGACTTGACTTGAATAAACTCACACCTACTGAAATATCTTTGCAAATGTCTGACAAATCAACTGATGTGTCCGTTGTTGTTGCTAATGTTACTATTTTGACTGACTTTGTTATACTTGAGATGCCCGAGGACGACAACATGTCGATTATCCTTGGTAGACCCTTCTTGAATACTGCAGGCGCTGTTATTGATTGCAATAAAAGCAAGGTCACTTTTCATATCAATGGTAATGAGCATATGGTGCACTTTTCGAAGAAACGATTCCAAGTGAATGGTATTAATGTTATTGAAAAATCTCCGACAGTCACTATTGGAAGTTTTCAAATACCTCTACCTACTGTCAAAAAGAAATATGAAATGCTTATTATTGGGGAAATGCGTATCCCCATCGAGGTAACTTAGTGATTTATGGAAGTTTGTCGGTTTCATGCTAATCGAAAGTGGTTGTTAATAGACTTGATCAACCTTATTAAAGAATCATTTTTGAACGGTATGAAGTTGATGAATTTAGTAAGCACTACTTTTTGTCCCTACCTTTTGTTTTCTGCTTTTATTAGTTAAATAAAATAAAATGCCATGTTTTATCTGTTTTCTGAATTTCCCATGCAATAAAGAATGACCCAAAAATAAAAGTTCTCAGATTGCTCTGAAAATTCTATATGATTTTTTCCTGAATATAACTAGAGGGGGTGCACCAGGTGGGCACAACCCACTAGGGCACGCCAGCACCCCCTGGCGTGCCCTGGGGGTTGTGGTCCCCACGTGGGCCCCCTCACTTATCTCTTCGTCCCACATTGTCACCTACCTCCAGAAAAAAATCACTCTCCCTCTCTCTCTCTCTCGCGCGCGCGCGCGAGTTCTTGCTCATTTTGCTGCCAATTTTGATCTCTTTGCTCGAAGCTCCATTTCCGAAACTGTTTCGGGAGATTGTTGCTTGGTATGTGACTCCACCATTTGTCCAATTAGTTTTTGTTTTTATGGTTTATACTTTGAATAATTAGCTACTCTTGGTGTTATTGTAGATGTGCTTGCATGTTGAATTCTTCATGTTCTAAATAGTTTGAATGCTTGCTATGGCCTCTATGTATCCCTATGAGTAGTTGCTATTAGTTTTGTGAAGTTTTGTTGGAAAAATTTTCTGGACTAAAAATTCAGATTTTTGTTCATAGGAAAAATTGTACGCGAACATGAATATCTTCAGGAAATATGGCTCAAGGAGGAAATCCAAGGGTGTTATTGGGGAGTCTTCTGACAATGATCTCCACCCTCGGAGGTTGGCAGAGGTACGGTCGTGCGAATGGCCGCACATCCCGTTCCTGTAAGAAGCTGGAATTCATGAGGAGTTCATGCAATTCATTGCCAATGCCGGTCTCACTGACTTCATCGCAGATGAGTGTGACCAGCACCAAATCCTCACAAATATGTTTGTTCAAAGCTTTACTTTCTTGCCTAGAAATAATCCTCGTGAAGTGAGCTTTGATCTATATGCTGAAAATCATCAGATACCCTTACTGAGTTTTGTGACATATGCTTGATCCCTTCTGACGGGAGCTTGGCCGAGCCTAGGCTGGCTGAGTTTGAGGATTTCTGTCGCACTTTGACAGTGGGTGATGAGAGGAGAGTGTCAGCCATCACTGTCGGTGGTTTACATTTTCCAGCTATTCGTTACTTTGCATATTTCATTACCAAGTGCTTGCTTGCTAGGGAGAAGGTGGGTGCACTTAGTTCACCAGACCTTGTTGTTTTACGTCGTGCCATTGAGGGTGACAACACGTATAGCTTGGGAGCTATCGTGGCTCGTCGCCTGCACCTTAATAAATCTCAGGGCAAAATACATGGTGGGATTTATGCTACTTGTTTGGCGGCTCACTTCGAGGTTGAGATACGCCCTCATGATTACCCTCTGACCAAGGTGTACCTAGACCGTGCATCCATGGATCACCATCACTTTCTTGCACATGATTGCCCTGACATTGTCATTCCTTATAACTTGGTCTATAACATTAACACTCGTGATGTTATCCCCTTGCCTGCACCTGGTTTGTTTGATTCTGTTGCCAGGGGCGGATACCGGATTATGCTTGTAGACATCCTCGCCTACTGGAATGCTCACGCTGCTGATTCACTACCAAGTTAGGCCAAAAGCCTAAGCTTTGGGGAGTACGTGTTTCTCACCGACATTATATTCATGTTCACGTATCATTCTATCTGTTGGTGTTCACACTTTTTCATTCTATTATCCATGCTTAGATTTATTTTTCTTGCTTTCTTCTTGTGTGTTTGAAAAACTTTAGAAAAACCAAAAAAATTAGTTGTAGTAATTTACTTTCTATGCATGCTTAGTAGTAGTACTAAAAGAAAATCCAAAAATATTTTCTTGTTCTTATTTTGCTTGTTGGGAGCTTTCCCATGTAAATAGTTTTTCTCGTTTTTTCTTTGCTTATTATTTGCTTGTTGAAGAAAACCAAAAACTCCAAAAATATTTCAATGTGTTTATCTGAATTTCTTTTCTTTTATTCGAGTTATACCAAGGAGAAGACCATGATGAAAATGTTGAGTGGCTCTCATATGAATAATTGTTGAACTAATAAGAGTCCATTTTACCTTTTCTTCTCCTGTTGAATAAAATGTTTTGCAGATTCCAACTTAGTCCATGGCACCCTTGCACTATTATTATTTTCACATCATTCGGTCGTGCAAGTGAAAGACAATAATAACGATATTCGATGAGCTGGCCGTGGCAAAGAGAAACTGGTATAAACTCGACTTGTCTTGTCCGTGTAAATATGTTTAACCTAGTGCCCATGATTCAGCCCGTTATGATTAAACATGTTTGTAATGACAATTAGAGATTATAGTTTCTCATGCCATGCATAAGTAGCTGAGAATTAATAATGATTTATCTTGGATATCAACATAGCGTTAAAATGATTGTCATGTAGTATGATGATATGGTATCCTCCTCTGGATGTTCGAGTGGCTTGACTTGGTACATGTTCATGCATGTAGTTGAATCAAAACCAACATAGCCTCTCTAATGTTTATGTTCACGGTGTTCATATCCTACTCATGCTAGTGTCCAATGTTACTTATGCATAATGTCTGGTTATGACCATTGTTGCTCTCTAGCTGGCCGCTTCCCAATCTTAAATTGCTAGCCTCCGCCTATACTAAGTGGGGATTCTGCTTGTACATCAAAAACCTTGAAACCAAAGTTATTCCAGATGATTCCACCATACCTACCTATATACGGTATTACCCGGCCGTCCTAAGTAAATTTGCATGTGCCACCTCTAAAAACTTCTAAAAAATTATCCGTTTTGTGTGTTTGGATCGTTCATGGAAGGACAGGAGGTGGTCGATATCTTCCGTGCTAAGCATGTTATCCTCAGGTCGAGTGTTTATTCACTCGCCATCGCACGATGAAATGGGCGGTAATAGGGATGCCCGGTCCCAAACTGCAAAATAAAAAAAGAGAGTTCATCTCTTACATAATCAAACAAAAACTTCCAATGAAGTTAAAACCTTTACTTTCCGCTTGGGAACCGCCACTAGCGTGCTTAGCATGGAAGATGTTGATAACTGGTGGACGTGAAGTGAATAAGAAGGGTGCATGTCTCAAAATATTATTTATCTCTGTTTTAAAAATTGATCTCTGGCACCTTTGCAAATCACTGCTTCCCTCTACGAAGGGACTTTCTATTTACTTTTATGTTGTGTCATCACCTTCTATAAACAAGCGCTAGAAACTAAGTAGAGCACAACGGCCATGATTTATGCATTGTGTATAGCTAATGTTGGGTGCATCATGACTGGATCTTTTCTACCATGAATTACAATGTGTAGTCGCTGCTTGAACTTCGGAGGTGCTCTGCATTTATGTTTTGCGGTCTCAGAAAGGGCTAGTGAGATACCATTATTGTCATATTATATCATGGTTGTTTTGACAAGGTGTTGTTGTTTGAGTTATCTTATTATTGCTCGCTAGCTGATTATGTCATTGATATGAATCATTATAATCTTTAAGAGTTATTGTCGACATGGTTAGTTAAAATGTTGGCTGAAAACCTGGGTGCTGTTTAAGCTTATTTATGCAAATAAGAGCAAAAGAGTTCATAATTTTTTTTCTCACTTTCAGTTTATCAACTGAATTGCTTGAGGATAAGCAAAGGTTTAAGTTTGGGGGAGTTGATATGTCTCCAACGTATCTATTTTTTCTCACGCTTTTCCTCTTATTTTGGACTCTAATTTGCATGATTTGAATGAAACTAACCCCGGACTGACGCTGTTTTCAGCAGAACTACCATGGTGTTGTTTTTGTGTAGAAATAAAAGTGCTCAGAATGGAACGGAACTTTTTGAGGATTTTTTATACCAATAATAAGAATTTATGGAGCCAAGACCCACCAGAAAGGGGGCCCTGGGTGGGCACAACCCACCAGGGCGCGCCCCCCTCTCCTGGTGGCCCCGCTGACGACCCCCCTGATACTATAAAATCACATATTTCCAGAAAAATATGGGAGAAAGAATTATCACGATCCATGAGACGGAGCCGCCGCCAAGCCCTGTTCTTCCTCGGGAGGGCAGATCTGGAGTTCGTTTGGGGCTCCAGAGAGGGGGATCTTCAATCTTCGTCATCACCAACCTATCTTCATCACCAATTCCATGATGCTCCCCGCCGGGAGTGAGTAATTCCTTCGTAGGCTCGCTGGTCGGTGAGGAGTTGGATGAGATTCATCATGTAATCGAGTTAGTTTTGTTAGGGCTTGATCCCTAGTATCCACTATGTTCTTAGATTGATGTTGCTATGACTTTGCCATGCTTAATGCTTGTCACTTTGGGCCCGGGTGCCATGATTTCAGATCTGATCCGTTTATGAATTCATCATTATATCCATGTTTTAGATCCGATCTTGCAAGTTATAGTCACCTACTACGTTTATGATCCGGCAACCCCGGAGTGACAACAACCGGGCCCACTCCCGATGATGACCGTAGTTTGAGGAGTTCATGTATTCACTATGTGTTAATGCCTTGTTCCAGTTCTCTATTAAAAGGAGGCCTTAATATCCCTTAGTTTTCAATATGGACCCCGCTGCCACGGGAGGGTAGGACAAAAGATGTCATGCAAGTTTTTTTAATAGAGCATGTATGACTATTTACGGAATGCATGCCTACATTATATCGATGGACTGGAGCTAGTGACGTATCGCCCTAGGTTATAACTGTCTCATGATGAATATCATCCAACAAGTCACCGACCCAATGCCTACGAATTTATCCTTATTGATCTTGCTGTGTTACTATTGCTATCATCACTGTTACACTTGCTGCAAATTACTGCTATCACTGTTACTGTTACCGTTGCTGCTGTCACTATTATCAAAACTATCAAACTACTTTGCTACTGATCATATTGTTGCAGATAATTAATCTCCAAGTGTGGTTGAATTGACAACTCAGCTGCTAATACCTTCAAATATTCTTTGGCTCCCCTTGTGTCGAATCTATAAATTTGGGTTAAATACTTTACCCTCGAAAACTGTTGCGATCCCCTATACTTGTGGGTTATCACCGTCGCCCGTAGGTGTCGGGGTCGACAGCTTGGATGTAGATGGAGCGCCCGCCGCGCTGCCCTTCTTCTTGGGTATCATGGCGATGAAGATGTTGATGAAGATGGCACGTAGACTGCTAATTCAGGTCCGAGCAAGCGATTCCCCTGCCTAGCATGCCAAAGATGTCATACATACGATGATTTATGGGACCAACAAAGGCCCCTTTACGGTTCAACTAGGGAGATCGACGAGCACAGAGAGCAGAATCAGCAGGATGCGCGAGGTTTTACCCAGGTTCAGCCCGCTGTGAAGCGTAAAACTCTACTCCTGCTTCATATATTGAGTGTGTTTGAGCTCAAGTACAAGGAGGGCAGCTTGTCGGCAAGGTGTGCGGGAAGTGCAGCTACGCGTGTAATTGAACATGGTGTCGACCTTTTGTAAAGGTAGCCATGCGCCTCCTTTTATAGATGAAGGGGTCACCATAGTGGAAAAACAGTCTTTACAAGGTAAATAGTGGCTACATCGCCAAATACCTAACTCTGGCGGGTTAGGACAAATGCATTAAATTTGTCGTGAGGTGTCACGCTGGTGATGCTTGCCAGCAATGACCGTCTCTCCTTCTGTGCCATTCGTCCAACTACCTCTTATAATCTTGACACGCCTTTGGAGTTAGGACAACACTAACTTATAATCTTGACGCTGGTATGTATTTTTTTCCTAAATGAATTTGACACCTTCTTGACCATTAGAACTGAGAGTTTAAAGTTAGTATTGTTCAGCCAAATTAATTCACTCGGATCATAACCCATGTCTTGAGCTCACACCACGGTCCTCAAATGTCAACCAACAAACTTTAATTCATACGAAGCAATGTTTTCTTTTGTTGCAACACACGCACATTTATGCTAATATAAACAAAGAAGAGATGCGCCCTTGCTCAATCCGACCTGAGGAAATATCATGTGCTACCAACGTTTAGGTGATACCGTAATACGGGCTCTTGGTAACGTTGGATATCAAATCAAACGGCTTCTGTGAGCTATTAAACATTTTACAGAAAAATCATCCAAGAGTCTTGAAACTGCGTGCAGGTACAACAACTCCTCATATGCCGTCGGATCTGAGATCCAACGGTTCAAACGCCCGTATCATGATAGCATATGAAGACCGGTATCCAGCCATCCAGTTCCGATCAGACGGTAGACACGCGGCCGCAGCAGCAGCACGCGGGCGGAGAGTTCCTCCCACAGGCCAGAGCCAGAGGAGGGGAGGCCTTCCTTCCCCTTCCCCCATCTTCTCCTTTACCTTATCGGCGTCATCGCCATCACCCGTCATAACTCGCGGCCGCACGCGTCGTACCAAAAGGAGGGAGGAAAAAGGGATCTCCACTCCACTCCGCCTCCCCCTCCGCCTCGCGCGGTTCCAATCTGGTTCCCGGACCAGCAATCGACGATGGGGAAGAACCAGGCGTACAAGGCGATGCAGCGGGCGCGGCTGGGCTCGTCCTCCGGCGCCCCCGGCGAAGGGGAGGAAGACGGCATGGTCGGTCCCCTTCCTCACCCCCCTTACCACAGATCCTTAATCCCCCCTAGTTCCAAGCTCGCAGCAATCCATATCTGATTGCTCCGCCCGCAAACCCTATCTAGATCTGCCGGGACGTCCATGGCGAATCTTGCTGCTTGTAGATGCTTTTTTTTTCCTTTTGATGATGAGGGGACTTTTACTAACGAGGGCCGTCACAGACGGACGGTTCATTTCATTCTCCAGAGTGGCACGCGGCGCGCTTGGCCAGCCTCAACAAGACCCACACCCTCACGTGGGAGGAGTTCAAGAAGAAGCAGAAGGTATGCGCGGCCTCGGCTTGCTCTCTGCTGGCTTTTGTTGGTGGATTTAGTTTCTTCGCTCTGTAATTTTGGCCATGATTTTATCCATGCTGCTGCTTAAGCTCTGCGATGTGCTATTTGTGCTCCTATTTTATGTTAAATGTATGATGGAAGCTGAATTTCAGGCATACTGCCTTGTATGTGATGCCCAAGTTTGTTTTGGCCTGGTGTGGAATGGCGATTGACTTTATAGTGCATATAGCAACGAATTAAGCTACGTTGTAGCATAGGAGGGAAATTAGCAGCCTGAACTTTGGCAGTGGAAGCTTGGTCCTGTGCCACCCAGGGTCTAGTCGTCCTTCCTCTGGTTTGCTGACCTTTGAGTTTCTCTAGCATCGGTTTGCCATCAGACATTAGACTCGTGCTACCGTAAAAGGTAGTACAACCATTTGTCAGTGGCACACCCCTTATTGCAGCCATCCACGATAGTTTACCTAGCTTCAGAAGTCTAATGATGCCATTTACTTGGTTTTCACTTGTTCTCTTTGATAAATAGCAACTTAGACGGAGTATGTATATGCTGATTCCAAACAGATCAACCTAGGTCCGCATTAGTCGGGGTGGGGTTTACTTGGCAAAGCTTTATTGTTTTCTGCATTGACTCCACATGGTTATTGGCTTACTAGTTAGCACTATAGATCAGGCTCAGCCTTTTTGTACTTATAAGGTCACTGTGTGGCTATAATAGTTATCTATTATCAGTACCTTCATAGTAATTAATGATGCTCTTGTCCCCTATAGGACGAGGAGCTAAAGAGAGGTGAGGTGGAGGCTGACAAAGATAAAATGATGAGAGAGTATAGAGCTCAACTGGATGCTGAAAGGGCCCAAAAGCTTGGTCGTGGAAGAGACGTTGTAAAGTCAAAATCATCATCTTCCAAGAAAGGTAAATCAACTTAATGATGTGCTGAACGATGTTTGTTACATTTAGGTCCCAGTAGGTGAACTCTTTCTTAAATCTATTCCATGTGTTGAGTTTCTGACAAAGAATTATGGATACAGAAAAGAAGGAAAAGGACGCAAAGAAACGGATTAAAAAGAGGAGGAAGGTATTACCCTCAAATACAAATGTAATAATTGGCCACATTATGATGAATGGAAAACACCAAAAAGTATCCGCTATATAAATGATTCTAGATATAAGCATTTTTTTACCTTCTCCTGTTGGGATGAATTTGGGAAACAAAAATGGTCCTACTTGCTCACTTCTGCATTCTTACAGCACAGAAGTTCGTCAGAAAGTTCCAGCTCATCAGAATCATCAAGTAGTGATGATGAGGACAGGGGTTCAAGAAAATCCCGATCCCGATCAAGATCAAAGCGAAGTAAGAAAGATAAGAAGCACAGGTCCCGATCCAAGCATGCGGGAAGTGACAGCGAGGAGGAAGGCCCTGTTCGCCTCTCGAAATTCTTTGGGAATGCAAAGAATTAGATGCTATATCGATACGCCCAATACCAATTTGCTTGCACCTGAGGTCATATCATTTTGAATCGTCAATTGGTGGGTGTTGATTGTATTCTATTGAGACGACTCTCAGAAGGTTGTGGGAACCAGTTTCCATGTTGTTTCTCAACAGAATGTTCGGTAACTGGAGGTTTAGGTGTTGAACCATTATATGGTATCCTGCAACTTGTAAGAAATATCAAATCATTGTTACATTGTTGTACTTGATGGATAGTGACAGTATTTATATTCGATTTGAACTGCTTTAATTCTTTTCAGAACTTGATATTTATATTTTTTATCTTTGGCTGATCTTTAGATCTCTTTTATGAGAATTGGCTTCTCTGTTGGTGTATTTGCTGTGAGCTATGAAAAATACAGTCCCCTCCGTCTCTATGTTTGATTAAATTCACACAAAAAAAATATTAACACGTAGTACTATATATATACACATGTTCTACCTCTGTAACTAAATATAAGATGTTTTTGCAGTTTCTCTTCAGTAACTAAATATAAGAATTTTTTTCCCTCAAAAAAATTTTAAGACTTTTTTGCAGTTCATTTGAACGATAGTACAATACAAAATAAGTAAAATATGAAAAAAATATCATAATGAATCTGATGATACTGATTTGGTATTTGTGGATAAACTTGGTCAAATTCAGTGTAGTATGACATTAATTTTTATAAAAAAAGTAGAGGTATTACCTTGCTAACAATTGGCAGAGAAGAAAAAAAGTGTAGCATCCTTGCAAATGAACAAAATTTATCTTTCCCGGTGATTTTTTCTTTTCTTTTTTGACATCTCCCGGTGGCACACTGGCACTGCACGGTGGTGGCGTTCACTTTGTAAAAGGTCAGGTGAAGGATTTTGTATCGCCTTGCTGCTTGGGTTACCAGCAGAGTTTTATTACAAATTTACCTTTCCCGGTGGTGGTGTTCATTCTGTAAAAGGCCAGGCGAAGGATTTGTAACGCCGTGCTACTTGTCTACCAGGAGAAACGTCTTATTATATAAATAGCACGTTAGTTCGCTTGCTTACAACAACGTCTGGGTGGTGTAGTTGGTTATCACGTTAGTCTCACACACTAAAGGTCCCCAGTTCGAACCTGGGCTCAGACAATTATGTTTTTCTTTTGTGCGTGCTGCGTTTTCTCTGTTTGCAATCTCGTCCATTGGCATCATAACGTTCTGCGTCATCTTGGTCTTCGCTGGGGAGGAAATTTTGGCAGTGATGATTTTCTAACAACGGCAGCATATATCATGAGCTGAGCACAACGGGACGATGCAAAAATAAGCAAGTTGTACATATTAGCATGGCAAAAATGATCAATCTCTGTAACGTAGGAGTATATTAGGACAACGTTTAGCTGATGTAACAACTCCGCTGCTTAAAGCTAACCCAGAAGCAGTCACAGTATGAATAAACGGACAAACAGATGGCCCAGCTGCTCTTTTCTGTTTCGTTGTTCTTGTAAATTTCATGCTATCAGCTACAAAACAGCCCTAAACTGCTGGGTGATCGAAAAACTTCCTATGTAGATTCTTCCAACTCTTCTCCAAAGCGCTCCAGCCTTGATACCTCAGCGTCGTAGTCACGGATCAGAGCGTGTTTGATCGAACCGTCATCCTCGCTCGCGTGTATTTGCTTCCCACCAAACCTGCGCGACAAGGAATGTAGTTAAAAACCCTTCTCCTAGGTAGGAAACCAAAGCATGCACAATCTCAACATCAGCTCCTTCCCTCCTTTCTCCAAAGTGTTCACAAGATAACTTTTTTTTTTCTGACACTTGAAACGAATCTCGCAAATGGATTTGACAAACTCAGGATGCAGACCAAACATAACTATTTTAATGCTTTACCATATCAAAAACCAAGAGGAAAAGAATGGCGCAATGATTTTACGTTAAAACCTACCATCTTCCATTCATCTTCTCTATGCATTTGAGACCATCTTTCCGGTCTTTGAACTTTACCAATACAACCCCTTGTGGATGATTTTCGCAAACCTGCCACAGCAACATGTAAACAAAAGTGGTAAGCTGGAAAAGAGAAAAGAAACCACCAAAACTTACTGGTGGTTAGGCGTTTGCTCAGTTACGGCTCATTCTGGGGATTTTCTATATATTTCATCAATAATCACAACAAAGCTTAACACTAGTTCAGAGAGCCCCACATGGGCAGATGTAAGATCAGATCTAATTTCTGGACAGGTGAAGATAGGAACAAGTAAATGAAACTCGTAGCAGCAGACTCATAGAGCATGGTGCTGAATGGTTTATAAATATACTTGCTACTATATAGTCCTGCTAAAATGAAACACACCAGCCCATACTTATGTGGATTAAAGACCTTGGCTACTCAGCTTGCATACTCTCACCCATTAGTCTGTTTGCCTTTTCCAGACTAAGTAACACATTCTCACAGGACCAGTACCCATATTGCCAGCTTTGGCATCGCAATAAACAAGGATCAGTCAGTTTGGTGTAGAATGCGGATGCAGTTCTCCAGTATGTCTTTCAGAGACTGGTTACACAGGTTAAACTCAAAAGGTGGCAACAGCCAGGAACTTTCGTACTCCAAATGGTTCTTGATCATATCAAGCTTCTATATGATTAGGAAGAAGCACAGCTAAAGAAGCAAACAACTTTTTAACATTCCCTTTTCTCTAATCAAACTAATCTATTTGTTATGATTTTCCTATGATGACAAGTAAAGACATATGAGTGCAATTAAAAAGTACCTTGACATTGTCGATCGGACCAAACTTCACGCATTCCTCTCTAACATCTACCTCAAGTTCAGGAAGAAGGGTTTCATCATTCTGCAATGATCAGGAACTTCATTCTTAATAAAACCGACATGAGCAAAAAAGTTCCTATACCAACAGGAGCTATCTGAAACGACTCATTTGTTCCATACGAAAAGGGCACGTCAAGAATACTTCCATAATTACTTACTCTCAATTCAGCAGGACTGAACATATTCGCCAAAATCACCTGAGTAGGAATCATCACCTTCTTATCATCATGTCCACCTAATAACAGAACATTGTCACAAGAATAAAAATAAGTAAATGGGATTTTGATCTCAAGATAAAGCTAGTTTGCTTGCAAGAAATGCAGATAATAATGAAAAAGTAACTGCTCATCAACCAACGGCGTAATGATAAATGTAAACCCTGCGTACAACCAATAGTTTTTGCAGCTTAATTCTTTTAGGGCTATCTGCTAGTAAGAAAAGATTTAGAAGCACATCATATTATTCTCAACATGACACATCCCTAATTAGCATGAAACATGCAAAGCTTGAACACGACCTACAGTTCGGTTATGTCAACATTGAAGCAACAGAAACTTATCGCTGGGTACACGTATTCAAATCAACCATAATAAAAAAAATTGACATAATTTAAAGATAGAAATTACCCCATCCCAGCATCTTATCTTCAACCTTCTTGCCTTTCTTTTTCTTTTGCTTATCTGCCTTCTTTGCCAAAAAAACGTCACCTGAAGCAGATGAAACCATTAGTAGTATATATTTTGCAGTTCATGTTGCTTTAATAAATTGTGAACTTACCTTTCTGCTGAAATTTGGCCACGCTAACAGTCATTAGGGTCTTACCACCAGGACGGAATGATGTTCCATCCAATAATTGAATTGCTAAAGGTACAGAAGGCTCCTGGATCATTGAAAGAGAAGTACACAGTAAATAAAATTCCGTAGTAACTAATAAGCTCAGTCAATCTGACAAGTTCAGTAAGGCAATACCTTGAGATAGGTCACAAGTGCATCACCCTTTTTCCTGCCTGTTTCCTTGTCAGTATAGATCTTCACTCGGGGTTTCCTTGTCTCTGGATCCTATATCATCACAAACACATTAGAAGTGCATCAGTAGTTCAGTACTCTGAATCTCAGGAACAGAATATTGATTACGAATAAGATAAGAACAAAGCTATCCAAATATAGGATATACTACCTCTGTCCTAAAATATAAGGCGTTTTTGCAGTTCAATTTAAACTGCAAAAACGTCTTTATATTTTGGGACAGAGTAGTACTCCCTCTGTAACTTTTTATAAGACGTTTTTAGAGTCCATGACAGTGTCAAAAAAACGTCTTATATTAAGTTACAGAGGGAGTAGTAAATAAATATCATAATCATGTACAGTTTAATTAATAATCCATCCAAAGATAATATATGGCTAAAATTTTCAATATGACGATATCTACTATCATCAATACCTACTAAAAGTCCAGATAGCTGGAATTCACTAGATTTGACAGTCATGCTGAACACAAACTGAACATCTTTGACATGAAAACGTGAAGATAGCAAGATTCTGAACAAATCAAATTTTGAATTTTGAAACACAGTAGTTACATGCACAAGCAGCAAACATGGATCTGTGAGTGTACTGACTACGGATAAAACCAAGTTTAGGAATGGGAAGACCATCAAGGTTCAAGATGAGAAATCAGTCTGATCAAGTTTAAGCTGTCTCTGCCAGAAATGGAAAAAAATGTATACCTCCTTTATAATTCCACACTTGGAAAATACCTCTACAATCTGCAAACGAAATCCACTATCAGATGTCAGAACTAGTAACTTTTTGTATAGCTATGAACATGTTATAGTTCATTTTGAGAACGGTCTTCCTACGAGGAAAACAAAGAGTAGCCTCAGCTTTTGGAGATAGAAGAAACTTACCTCCTCAGCCGTGACATCTTCAGGTAAACCAGTAACATAGACATGTGTGTTGACTTTGAGATCAAACCAACTTTCTGGAGGTTTCTGAGGTTCCTGCCCAAATAAAAACAGCTTTTAAGAATTAGCTTGTGCAAAACTTATCAAGAAGTCCCTCAAGAGTAACTTGAGAACTACCTTCTTTTCAGTTGGCTTCTCAGACTTCCGCTTCTTTTCTAGTCTTTTATCTACCTTCTCTGGCACTTTGTTTCCTTTTTCAGTTAAAGCATGGTTTTCATCCAATGTGGACGAGCCAGGAATATCTGGTGGTTGAAATACTTCTTCCTCGAGTGCAAAAGTCATGTCTTCAAGTTCATAGTCATCCTTTTTACATGATATGTCATTCTCTCCATTGTTGTCCATTTCACCCGATACATCATTCTGAGAAGGTACACAAGGAATCAGGTTAGCTGATAAACTCTGGTAATAAGGAACATTAAACAAGACGAATAAGAGAATGTGTTTTTCCTATGGAAGAACAGCTGGTGCAATACAGAATACTCTTATCAAAAAACATCACCTAGGCCTAAAGAATAAGGCATTGACAACACTAGCAATGACTGAGGGGAGCTAAATTAGATTCTCAGCTGAACCGCAACTTAGACTACTATTAGTTAAAATAAAAATGTAGTAGCTTTTTTCAGGAATAAAACTTCCACCTAACATTGAAACTAATTTTTGTAAATAGATAAACAAAAAGGAAATGCGACGACGAACGATAAATCAAGAGAAAGTGTGTATGAACTTTAGAAATTGGGTTTCTTCAAAGTGGTTTATGGAAGGGTAAATTTTACGGAAAATTTTAAAACTGATGCAACCAGATCAAGCACATACAATAACTTTGTATTCATAACTTGGTGTAAATATTAGTAAGTTTGGATAGTGTCAGTTATATTTGGGGAGCCACCACAAGGCATCTCTGAGTCATCGTGTATTGAGAGTTACAGGAGAGAGAACAATAAACTCCGATTGGATAGATGTTGATCATCAAGTTGTGAAGGATCACACTGGTTTACACTACAATTCCATTTCCAGAGTTGGTCTGTGAGAGTATGACTTGCTATTGTTTCTGATCAACATTTTTGCTTATTCGGACTCAATACTGAGTTGTTCATTTATTCCTTATGTTCAATCATGAAAGATCGAGCAACCCTATAGAGATCATCCTCTCTAGGTTGATTTATCAATAATAAATCAATGAGAATGTACGCTGTAAAGTTAAAAGAGGCTTCATTTCTCTAAAGTTGCGTATACAAAGGGTATATATCCACACATAGTTTACTTCTTTGAAAGGGTAGCTAGAAGGCTGTTTGGGAGAGAAAGATAGAACTGATACTCATGTCCAGGTTAAAATCTTACCATGGAGCAGGTAAGACTAATAGTAATAGATGGCACAAGCCCATCAGAAAATTTACTTTGACATGAAAAGGCTAAGGTGCCACATGCCATGCAATAAATTTCCCGAACTAACAAGCCCTATACGCTAATAAATCATGTAGCTGAGATAGTCGGTACTTGTTCCACTATATGATTACAGCTAAGTGATCAGAAATCATGAATTTTCATCTGACAATGGTTATCTGGAAAGCCTAGCGTTGGAATAGAAAAGCAACACTTACTTGAGGAACCATTGCCCTCAGAGTACGATCCCACTTGTAGATGGTGCCGTCATCATCAGTAAATTCTTCCACACCATCTGGTGGGGATGCTGGCCGCTCATCGGGATCATCAATGACATGCTCTTTGCTTAAGTCACCATCTGCAGCCTTTGCTTTCAGCCCTTCCACCTCTGACTCAGCTTCTATAACCTCCTTCTGGAATTTCTCGAAATCATCTTCAGTTTCTGAAGAAACCATTTCGAAGAGCGTTAGGAGATACTTGAAAAGAACCATACTGAATTTGCTTTAAAGGGAATGTAGAAAGCCCTAAACTCCTACCTTGTTCAGGTTGATCCTTCTTTGTGACCCCAGAATGCAGCTCTCGAATCGAAGATAGTGGCGTCCATTCACTCCTCCCCTCCGCCCAGAGCATTGTGCTCTCGTTGAGGTACCCATTAGCAAAATGATCTGTACAGGGAGCCAAGTTCCTCAAATCCAGATCACATCGAAAACAGGACGCATAGATCTTCAGAATGTAAAAGGGCTACTAGCTGCCATTCTGAAACAATATGCGCCCACAAAACAGGCAAGCAACCTCACAACGTGACATAAACCCTATCCGGCAACCTGCCAGTGCTAACAACTCATCGATGAGCCAGCTTTGGAGTTAGGAACTACTATAACGCAACAGTGGTGGATAATGCAGTGAATGACACTGTAGAATGATTCATACGCTCTACGGAGAACCCCACAGCACGAATTCAAAACTGCCATCTGGGCTACTACCGTTACTTCCATATCCAAAAAAAGAAGCATCAATTTACTGGTTACAAAGGAAATTGCGAGCTTATGAGTAACACGCCCAATTGACACGATCTAACAGTACCAGGTACTGAGATTTGCACCACCTCACATCCAGACTCTGACACTTGCTTATACTCACAGGAAATACAAAACTAGTGAATAGGGGGCCTTTCGGATTGCAGCAAGGCCGCACGCGAAGTTTCTCTGATTTTGCGAGGATTCAATCCCAGCTTGCGAGTTAACGGCGTCCGCATTTCCACTAGCAGATATAGCGAGAAGATTGGGTGTCGAAGGGGGGAGGAGGTACCTCGCAGCTCTGAGAGCGCGTAGGGGCCGACGTGCTCCTGGCTCGGGCCGAGCACGTACCAGCCCACCTCGCCGCCGCCGTCCATGGACCTCCGCGCGGGGGGAGCGGAGGCTGGGTCCGGAGATTCTGGTCTCGTCGCCGCCGGCGACGCGAAATCCTTTTTCGTGAAGCGACCGCCGGAGAGGGGGAGGAATTTTTTGGGGCTGGGGTTTCCAGAGTGGTCTAGACCTGGGTCGAGCCGGTGCCCTCCGATGGAAGCCGCTGCCGTCCGATCAAGAGGGTTTCACGATCAATGTCGGTCCAGACCATACACGTGTGAAGTTTTTTTTTCCCGAGAATTCATAAACCTCTAAAGCTATCCCGAGAGAATAGTTGCGTGGAAGAGTGAAAATTTAAACGGATTTGCACATTTTTGTCCGGTTGAAATGTAATGTTTTTCATTCAAAATTTTGGTCTGATGATGCGCCACGATTGTGTTATTTTTCTGTCGCGAGATGAACCAACTTAACATTTTGAGCATGCTTTTCTTATCGGATTTCATGTGAGCCACCTATTATTGGTTGTCTTTCTCTTAATTTTTTGCTTTGAGTTTTTTCACTCGTGGCACTTGCTTGTCCTCTTGTCCATTTTGCATCGTTCGAATAGAACGACATAAAGCTACATGGAGAGGTAGGAAGAACTGAAGAGAGAAGCGACTATCTCGTTCTTTTTGCAAGGTGATTCCGGTGGCTTTTTTTGCCAGCGTAAAGTCATGTTGGGTGTAGCGGTTTGTTAGCTCGTTTGCTCATCCCTCTTGCTGCTGCTCCTGAATTGGTCGTGCATGTTCATCTTTAGATCTTTTTTTGGTTTGTTTAGCTCCCCCCACACACCCGCAATTCCTAGGATTAGTAGGTGTTCATGTGTGATGCGACCTTTACTATCACATTGTTTCAGGCGATTCGTACAGAGGGGTCTTCGTTCGGGTGGTTCTCCTCCGCAGCTCCGCTTGGGTTGGGATTGTTTGATTTTTACGGTTCTTAGCTGTTGAATGGGGCTTATAGTTATAGGTGAATTTGGTTCAATTGCTTGTGCTCAGCTTGGGGGTAAGATTGTTGGATTTTACTGGTTTCCTAGCCGATGAAGCAAGAATGTATTTTTCTTAGATGCTACTGTGTTATGTGGTCTTTGTGGTGGATGTTTTTTTGTAGTTTTGCATGTTCTGAATATGGTGATTAGGTTTGTTAGTGCTTTTCTAGTGAAAGTTTACAAGGTTTCTATAGTAATTGGGAGGGGTATTGTATTTAACTGGAGTATTTGGTGTGTTGGATAGAATTTATGTATGCATGTAATTGTAGGTTTTGTAATTTGTCATCGTATAGCGATAGGGCTTGGTAGCTACTTTTTTATACTGGATTCATGCGTGGCACTTGCAATGTTCAGTCTGTTGAAGACATCTTGTTCCATTATGTAAGTATTGACTTAATGTGGTGTATTGCTTCTTTTCTTTGTCATGCATCAACATTAAATATAATGTTGACTATGAGATCTCATCGATGGCGGATCTAGGGGGGCAGGCCAGGGGCATGAGCCCCAAATCCTTTGTATACTTTAGCACAATATTGTAACAGTTGCTACAATATACAAAGGGGGCCCGGGGCGGCCCACTGGGCTTAATCCACCCCTGGATCTCATGACCCATTTTTTGTCATATGGTTTATAAGTGCCTATTATAGGGTGCATTGTGGTGTTATTGGTTTTTATTCCTTCCATGTTGGTGTTGTAACTAGTACTTGTGTTTGTATCTTAATTATTTAGTGAGGTGGTTATAAGCGTACGTACCATTGTCGCGAACGTGTACGTACATACTGGTCGATCGGTCTCTCTGTAACGATGAACCATGGCCGAGCAAGCAGCGGCACATGTAGTAGTAGAGCCCCCGACGTAGCAGTTCAGGCAGTCCCTTCTAAACCATGTACACATACATACATCCACATGCCAAAAAATACGACCACGTACGTACATACGGGCGGGGTCTCGAACGCCTACTCGCGCATACGTACGGCTAGGGCTCATGTACATGGAGAGGCAACGGACGACAACAATGACGTCATGTTCATCGGGCAGCCAACCGGCTGGGTCGAAATGGAGAAACAATGTCATGTTCATCGGGAGGCAACAGACTGGGTCAGAATGCGTCCTGTTCAACAGGAGCCAACCGGCTTGGCGGAACAGCCAAAACGGGGTCTGACGTACCGTGGTACGGAGGAAACGGCCTTCTGTTCGACCGGCTACGGTCGAAACGGCATCCTGTTGATCGGGAGGGGTGTGGCGTACCGCAAAGCGGAGGAAACAGACTTGTGTTGGAGCGCTATGGTCAAAACGGGGGTCCTGTTAATCGGGAGGGGTGTGGTGTACCGCAAAACGGAGGAAACGAACTTGTGTTGGAGCGCTATGGTCAAAACGGGGGTCCTGTTCATCGGGAGGGGTGTGGCGTACCGCAAAACGGAGGAAACGAACTTGTGTTGGAGTGCTATGGTCGAAACGGGGGTCCTGTTCATCGGAGGGGTGTGGCGTACCGCGAAACGGGACTCCACAAGTTACTGTTCACCCACCGTCGGCTTGCTTCAGCCTTCAGCTGCATTGTTCATCCACCGCGTCTTCTTCCTGCCTCCACCAGATACTGTTCATCCAGCCCTCCACTGGATACTATTCAACCAGCCCTCCACGGGGTCCTATACATCCACCCCAACTAGCTCGGCTGTGGCGGCCTCCTCTCGAGGTCCTGTTCATCCAGCGGCAACGACCTATATACTACCACGGGGTCCTATTCATCCAACCCCCACCAGGAACTGTTTATCCAACCCCAACCATGTACATCTCGACTCGTTCAACCGCAACCCCCACGTTCACTGTTCATCAAGAGGCAGCAGGTTCGATCGGCTTCAGTAACCAGCAGTAGCAGCGATCGATCGCTCGGGTTCAGTTAGTAGCGGTAGCGAAGGAATCACTCGGGTTCAGTTAATAGCCAAGGGATCGATCGCTCAGGTTCAGTAACGTAGCTGGTGCAATTGCTCGGGTTCAGTAAGCGGATGTCTCGCTCGGGTTCAGTTAGAGCCCAAGACCTCGCACACACGCGCGTACGTGTACGAGAGAAACACGCAATCCCTCCGTGCATCACTCGGCCCCGACCACCCACCGTAATCGGGAACTCCCCAAAATTTTCCTCGCCCTCGCTTCTACCATGATTTTTTCCGTTATGGACGACCCAAAGAATGTCAAGCAGGTGCGTCTCCAGCCCGCCCAGGACGAAAAACCAATTTTCTGTCATGATTTTTTATCATAGAGTAGGAGTCCACCACATCTATGATGATACTGGGTTTTGTCACAATTATCGTCATAGAAGTGTCATAAGCATGACAAAAAATATTTCGTTCGGCCCAAAATGTCACGGATGTGTCTTTTTTTGTAGTGCATAGATTACCCCAATGTCACCTCGGGAATCCGCGAGTTGAGTGCCAAAACATACATCAAGTGAATCAATATAATACCTCATTGTCATCACGGGTATCCATATGCAAGACATACATCAAGTGTTCTCAAATCCAATATGCAATCCAACATAACGACACTTCAAAGAGCAAGACTCAATTCATCACAAGAAGGTAGAGAGGGAAGAACACCATAAGAGTCAAATATATTGACGAAGCTCGCGGTACATCAAGATCGTGCCAAATCAAAAACATGAGAGAGGGAGATCAAACACATAGCTACTGGTACATACCCTCAGCCCCGAGGGTGAACTGCTCCCTCCTCATCATGGTGGCCACCAGGATGATGAAGATGGCCTCCGGTGATGATTTCCCCCTTCGGCAGGGTGCCGGAACGGGGTCCCAATTTGTTTTTCATGGCTATAAAGGCTTGCGTCGGCGGAACTTCTCATCTAGGGTTCTTTCTGGGGTTTGGGGTATTTATAGGAGTTTTTGGCGTCAGTTTCATATCAAGGGGGTGCCCGAGGGGCCCACAAGCTTGGGAGGCGTGCCCTAGGGGGGTGGGTGTTGGGTTTTGTAGTAATTTCAAAGTAATTTCAAAAAATTTCCTATGCTCACGCAAGGTCATGGTGATGCACAGCAACGAGAGGGGAGAGTATGATCTACGTACCCTTGTAGATCGACAACGGAAGCGTTTGGTTGATGTAGTCGTACGTCTCCACGGCCCGACCGATCAAGCACCGAAACTACGGCACCTCCGAGTTCTAGCACACGTTCAGCTCGATGACGATCCCCGGACTCCGATCCAGCAAAGTGTCGGGGAAGAGTTCCGTCAGCACGACGGCGTGGTGACGATCTTGATGTACTATGTCGCAGGGCTTCGCCTAAGCACCGCTACAATATTATCGAGGACTATGGTGGAAGGGGGCACCGCACACGGCTAAGAATATGATCACATGGATCAACTTGTGTCTCTAGGGGTGCCCCTGCCTCCGTATATAAAGGTTCAAGGGAGGGGGGCCGGCCGGCCAATGTGGCGCGCCAGGAGGAGTCCTACTCCCTCTGGGAGTAGGACTCCCCCCTTTCCTAGTTGGAATAGGATTCGTGAGGTGGGAAAAGAGAGAGAGAGAAGGAGGGGGGCGCCGGCCCCCTCTCTCCTTGTCCTATTCGGACTAGGGGGGAGGGGCGTGCGGCCCAGCCCTGGCCACCTCTCCTCTCTTCCACTAAGGCCCACTAAGGCCCATATACCTCCCGGGGGTTCCGGTAACCTCCCGGTACTCCGGTAAAATCCCGATTTCACCCGGAACACTTCCGATATCCAAATATAGGCTTCCAATATATCAATCTTTATGTCTCGACCATTTCGAGACTCCTCGTCATGTCCGTGATCACATCCAGGACTCCGAACAACCTTCGGTAACATCAAAATGCATAACTCATAATATAACTGTCATCGAAACGTTAAGCGTGCGGACCCTACGGGTTCGAGAACAATGTAGACATGACAGCACACGTCTCCGGTCAATAACCAATAGCGGAACCTGGATGCTCATATTGGCTCCTACATATTCTTCGAAGATCTTTTATCGGTCAGACCGCATAACAACATACGTTGTTCCCTTTGTCATCGGTATGTTACTTGCCCGAGATTCGATCGTCGGTATCCTATACCTAGTTCAATCTCATTACCGGCAAGTCTCTTTACTCGTTCCGTAATACATCATCCCGCAACTAACTCATTAGTTGCAATGCTTGCAAGGCTTAAGTGATGTGCATTACCGAGAGGGCCCAGAGAATCGGAGTGACAAATCCTAATCTCGAAATACGCCAACCCAACAAGTACCTTTGGAGACACCTGTAGAGAACCTTTATAATCACCCAGTTACGTTGTGACGTTTGGTGGCACACAAAGTGTTCCTCCGGTAAACGGGAGTTGCATAATCTCATAGTCATAGGAACATGTATAAGTCATGAAGAAAGCAATAGCAACATACTAAACGATCGGGTGCTAAGCTAATGGAATGGGTCATGTCAATCAGATCATTCAACTAATGATGTGATCCCGTTAATCAAATAACAACTCTTTGTCCATGGTTAGGAAACACAACCATCTTTGATTAACGAGCTAGTCAAGTAGAGGCATACTAGTGACACTCTGTTTGTCTAAGTATTCACACATGTATTATGTTTCCGGTTAATACAATTCTAGCATGAATAATAAACTTTTATCATGATATAAGGAAATAAATAATAACTTTATTATTGCCTCTAGGGCATATTTCCTTTAGTCTCCCACTTGCATTAGAGTCAATAATCTAGATTACACAGTAATGATTCTAACACCCATGGAGCCTCGGTGTTGATCATGTTTTGCTCATGGAAGAGGCTTACTCAACGGGTCTGCAACATTCAGATCCGTATGTATCTTGCAAATCTCTATGTCTCCCACCTGGACTAGATCCCGGATGGAATTGAAGCGTCTCTTGATGTGCTTGGTTCTCTTGTGAAATCTGGATTCCTTCGCCAAGGCAATTGCACCAGTATTGTCACAAAAGATTTTCATTGGACCCGATGCACTAGGTATGACACCTAGATCGGATATGAACTCCTTCATCCAGACTCCTTCAGTCGCTGCTTCCGAAGCAGCTATGTATTCCGCTTCACACGTAGATCCCGCCACGACGCTCTGTTTAGAACTGCACCAACTGACAGCTCCACCGTTTAATGTAAACACGTATCCGGTTTGCGATTTAGAATCGTCCGGATCAGTGTCAAAGCTTGCATCAACGTAACCGTTTACGATGAGCTCTTTGTCACCTCCATATATGAGAAACATATCCTTAGTCCTTTTCAGGTACTTCAGGATGTTCTTGACCGCTGTCCAGTGATCCACTCCTGGATTACTTTGGTACCTCCCTACTAGACTTATAGCAAGGCACACATCAGGTCTGGTACACAGCATTGCATACATGATAGAGCCTATGGCTGAAGCATAGGGAACATCTTTCATCTTCTCTCTATCTTCTGCAGTGGTCGGGCATTGAGTCCGACTCAACTTCACACCTTGTAACACAGGCAAGAACCCTTTCTTTGCTTGATCCATTTTGAACTTCTTCAAAATCTTGTCAAGGTATGTGCTTTGTGAAAGTCCAATTAAACGTCTTGATCTATCTCTATAGATCTTTATGCCTAATATGTAAGCAGCTTCACCGAGGTCTTTCATTGAAAAACTCTTATTCAAGTATCCCTTTATGCTATCTAGAAATTCTATATCATTTCCAATCAGTAATATGTCATCCACATATAATATCAGAAATGCTACAGAGCTCCCACTCATTTTCTTGTAAATACAGGCTTCTCCAAAAGTCTGTATAAAACCAAATGCTTTGATCACACTATCAAAACGCTTATTCCAACTCCGAGAGGCTTGCACCAGTCCATAAATGGATCGATGGAGTTTGCACACTTTGTTAGCTCCCTTTGGATCGACAAAACCTTCCGGTTGCATCATATACAACTCTTCTTCCAGAAATCCATTCAGGAATGCAGTTTTGACATCCATCTGCCAAATTTCATAATCATAAAATGCGGCAATTGCTAACATGATTCGGACAGACTTAAGCATCGCTACGGGTGAGAAGGTCTCATCGTAGTCAATCCCTTGAACTTGCCGAAACCCTTTTGCGACAAGTCGAGCTTTGTAGACAGTAATATTATCGTCGGCGTCAGTCTTCTTCTTGAAGATCCATTTATTCTCAATTTCTTGCCGATCATTGGGCAAGTCAACCAAAGTCCATACTTTGTTCTCATACATGGATCCCATCTCAGATTTCATGGCTTCAAGCCATTTTGCGGAATCTGGGCTCACCATCGCTTCTTCATAGTTCGTAGGTTCATCATGATCTAGTAGCATGACTTCCAGAACAGGATTACCGTACCACTCTGGTGCGGATCTCACTCTGGTTGATCTACGAGGTTCAGTAGTATCTTGTTCTGAAGTTTCATGATCATTATCATTAGCTTCCTCACTAATTGGTGTAGGTGTCACAGAAACCGTTTTCTGTGATGCACTACTTTCCAATAAGGGAGCAGGTACAGTTACCTCGTCAAGTTCTACTTTCCTCCCACTCACTTCTTTTGAGAGAAACTCCTTCTCCAAAAAGTTTCCGAACTTAGCAACAAAAGTCTTGCCTTCGGATCTGTGATAGAAGGTGTATCCAATAGTCTCCTTTGGATATCCTATGAAGACACATTTCTCCGATTTGGGTTCGAGCTTATCAGGTTGAAGCTTTTTCACATAAGCATTGCAGCCCCAAACTTTCAGAAACGACAACTTTGGTTTCTTGCCAAACCATAGTTCATAAGGCGTCGTCTCAACGGATTTTGATGGTGCCCTATTTAACGTGAATGCGGCCGTCTCCAAAGCATAACCCCAAAACGATAGCGGTAAATCAGTAAGAGACATCATAGATCGCACCATGTCTAGTAAAGTACGATTACAACGTTCAGACACACCATTACGATGTGGTGTTCCGGGTGGCGTGAGTTGCGAAACTATTCCGCATTGTTTCAAATGTACACCAAACTCGTAACTCAAATATTCTCCTCCACGATCAGATCGCAGAAACTTTATTTTCTTGTTACGATGATTTTCAACTTCACTCTGAAATTCTTTGAACTTTTCAAACGTTTCAGACTTATGTTTCATTAAGTAGATATACCCATATCTGCTTAAATCATCTGTGAAGGTGAGAAAATAACGATATCCGCCACGAGCCTCAATATTCATCGGACCACATACATCTGTATGTATGATTTCCAACAAATCTGTTGCTCTCTCCATAGTACCGGAGAACGGTGTTTTAGTCATCTTGCCCATGAGGCACGGTTCGCAAGTACCAAGTGATTCATAATCAAGTGGTTCCAAAAGTCCATCAGTATGGAGTTTCTTCATGCGCTTTACACCGATATGACCTAAACGGCAGTGCCACAAATAAGTTGCACTATCATTATCAACTCTGCATCTTTTGGCTTCAACATTATGAATATGTGTGTTACTACTATCGAGATTCAATAAGAATAGACCACTCTTCAATGGTGTTTGACCATAAAAGATATTACTCATATAAATAGAACAACCATTATTCTCTGATTTAAATGAATAACCGTCTCGCATCAAACAAGATCCAGATATAATGTTCATGCTTAATGCTGGCACCAAATAACAATTATTTAGGTCTAATATTAATCCCGAAGGTATATGTAGAGGTAGCGTGCCGACCGCGATCACATCGACTTTGGAACCGTTTCCCACGCGCATCGTCACCTCGTCCTTAGCCAATCTTCGCTTAATCCGTAGTCCCTGTTTCGAGTTGCAAATATTAGCAACAGAACCAGTATCAAATACCTAGGTGCTACTACGAGCATTAGTAAGGTACACATCAATAACATGTATATCACATATACCTTTATTCACCTTGCCATCCTTCTTATCCGCCAAATACTTGGGGCAGTTCCGCTTCCAGTGACCAGTCTGCTTGCAGTAGAAGCACTCAGTTTTAGGCTTAGGTCCAGACTTGGGTTTCTTCTCTTGAGCAGCAACTTGCTTGCTGTTCTTCTTGAAGTTCCCCTTCTTCTTCCCTTTGCCCTTTTTCTTGAAACTAGTGGTCTTGTTGACCATCAACACTTGATGCTCCTTTTTGATTTCTACCTCCGCAGCTTTCAGCATTGCGAAGAGCTCGGGAATAGTCTTATTCATCCCTTGCATATTATAGTTCATCATGAAGCTCTTGTAGCTTGGTGGCAGTGATTGGAGAATTCTGTCAATGACGCAATCATCTGGAAGATTAACTCCCATTTGAATCAAGTGATTATTATACCCAGACATTTTGAGTATATGCTCACTGACATAACTGTTCTCCTCCATCTTGCAGCTATAGAACTTATTGGAGACTTCATATCTCTCAATCCGGGCATTTGCTTGAAATATTAACTTCAACTCCAGGAACATCTCATATGCTCCATGACGTTCAAAACGTCGTTGAAGTCCTGGTTCTAAGCCGTAAAGCATGGCACACAGAACTATCGAGTAGTCATCAGCTTTGCTTTGCCAGACGTTCACAACATCTGGTGTTGCTCCAGCAGCAGGCCTGGCACCCAGCGGTGCTTCCAGGATGTAATTCTTCTGTGCAGCAATGAGGATAATCCTCAAGTTACGGACCCAGTCCGTGTAATTGCTACCATCATCTTTCAACTTTGCTTTCTCAAGGAACGCATTAAAATTCAACGGAACAACAGCACGGGCCATTTATCTACAATCATACATAAACAAGCAAGATACTATCAGGTACTAAGTTCATGATAAATTTAGGTTCAATTAATCATATTACTTAAAGAACTCCCACTTAGATAGACATCCCTCTAATCCTCTAAGTGATTACGTGATCCAAATCAACTAAACCATGTCCGATCATCACGTGAGATGGAGTAGTTTCATTGGTGAACATCACTATGTTGATCATATCTACTATATGATTCACGCTCGACCTTTCGATCTCCGTGTTCCGAGGCCATATCTGTATATGCTTGGCTCGTCAAGTATAACCTGAGTATTCCGCGTGTGCAACTGTTTTGCACCCGTTGTATTTGAACGTAGAGCCTATCACACCCGATCATCACGTGGTGTCTCAGCATGAAGAACTTTCGCAACAGTGCATACTCAGGGAGAACACTTCTTGTTAATTTAGTGAGAGATCATCTTATAATGCTACCGTCAATCAAAGCAAGATAAGATGCATAAAAGATAAACATCACATGCAATCAATATAAGTGATATGATATGGCCATCATCATCTTGTGCTTGTGATATCCATCTCCGAAGCACCGTCATGATCACCATCGTCACCGGCGCGACACCTTGATCTCCATCGTAGCATCGTTGTCGTCTCGCCAATCTTATGCTTCCACGACTATCGCTACCGCTTAGTGATAAAGTAAAGCATTACAGCGCGATTGCATTGCATACAATAAAGCGACAACCATATGGCTCCTGCCAGTTGCCGATAACTCGGTTACAAAACATGATCATCTCATACAATAAAATTTAGCATCATGTCTTGACCATATCACATCACTACATGCCCTGCAAAAACAAGTTAGACGTCCTCTACTTTGTTGTTGCATGTTTTACGTGGCTGCTACGGGCTTAAGCAAGAACCAATCTTACCTACGCATCAAAACCACAACGATAGTTTGTCAAGTTGGTGCTGTTTTAACCTTCGCAAGGACCGGGCATAGCCACACTCGGTTCAACTAAAGTTGGAGAAACTGTCACCCGCAAGCCACCTATGTGCAAAGCATGTCGGGAGAACCGGTCTCGCGTAAGCGTACGCGTAATGTCGGTCCGGGCCGCTTCGTCCAACAATACTGCCGAACCAAAGTATGACATGCTGGTAAGCAGTATGACTTATATCGCCCACAACTCACTTGTGTTCTACTCGTGCATATAACATCAACATATAAAACCTAGGCTCGGATGCCACTGTTGGGTTTCGTAGTAATTTCAAAAAATTTCCTACGCTCACGCAAGATCATGGTGATGCACAGCAATGAGAGGGGAGAGTATGATCTACGTACCCTTGTAGATCGACAACGGAAGCGTTTGGTTGATGTAGTCGTACGTCTCCACGGCCCGACCGATCAAGCATCGAAACTACGGCACCTCCGAGTTCTAGCACACGTTCAGCTCGATGACGATCCCCGGACTCCGATCCAGCAAAGTGTTGGGGAAGAGTTCCGTCAGCACGACGGCGTGGTGACGATCTTGATGTACTACCGTCGCAGGGCTTCACCTAAGCACCGCTACAATATTATCGAGGACTATGGTGGAAGGGGGCACCGCACACGGCTAAGAATATGATCACATGGATCAACTTGTGTCTCTAGGGGTGCCCCTGCCTCCGTATATAAAGGTTCAAGGGAGGGGGGGCCGGCCGGCCAAGGTGTGGCGCGCCAGGAGGAGTCCTACTCCCTCTGGGAGTAGGACACCCCCCCTTTCCTAGTTGGAATAGGATTCATGAGGTGGGAAAAGAGAGAGAGAGAGAAGGAGGGGGGCGTCGGCCCCCTCTCTCCTTGTCCTATTCGGACTAGGGGTGGAGGGGCGCGCGGCCCAGCCCTGGCTGCTTTTTCTCTTCTTCCACTAGGGCCCACTAAGGCCCATATACCTCCCGGGGGGTTCCGGTAACCTCCCGGTACTCCGGTAAAATCCCGATTTCACCCGGAACACTTCCGATATCCAAACATAGGCTTCCAATATATCAATCTTTATGTCTCGACCATTTCGAGACTCCTCGTCATGTCCGTGATCACATCCGGGACTCCGAACAACCTTCGGTATATCAAAATGCATAAACTCATAATATAGCTGTCATCGTAACCTTAAGCGTGCGGACCCTACGGGTTCGAGAACAATGTAGACATGACAGAGACACGTCTCCGGTCAATAACCAATAGCGGAACCTGGATGCTCATATTGGCTCCTACATATTCTTCGAAGATCTTTTATCGGTCAGACCGCATAACAACATACGTTGTTCCCTTTGTCATCGGTATGTTACTTGCCCGAGATTCGATCGTCGGTATCCTATACCTAGTTCAATCTCATTACCGGCAAGTCTCTTTACTCGTTCTGTAATACATCATCCCGCAACTAACTCATTAGTTGCAATGCTTGCAAGGCTTAAGTGATGTGCATTACCGAGAGGGCCCAGAGTTCAAATCCCCGCGCACCTCTAGGCGTTGAATGCCCATGGATACTGCCATCCGGAGACCATGTAGAAGTGCCTCATATTCGGCTGCGTTGTTGGAGTCCATATACATTATCTGTAGTACGTATTGAATGGTATCTCCTGTTGGGGACGTCAAAACGACGCCAGCCCCCAGACCAGCCAACATTTTGGAGCCGTCAAAGTGCATGATCCAGTTTGAATATGTGTCGTACTCTTTAGGGAGTTCGGCTTCCGTCCACTCAGCGACGAAGTCGGCCAAAACTTGCGACTTAATAGCTCGCCGTGGCTTGTAAGTTATGTCGAACGGGAGGAGCTCAATGGCCCATTTGGCAATCCGGCCTGTCGCGTCGCGGTTGTTTATAATATTATTAAGTGGTACTTCCAAGGCTACCGTTATCGAACACTCTTGAAAGTAGTGTCACAGCTTCCGGGATGCCATGAATGCCGCGTACGCTATCTTTTGATAATGTGGGTACCGTGATTTGCATGGAGTAAGGACAGTCGACACATAGTAAACCGGCTTTTGAAGGGGGAATTTGTGTCCGTCCACTTCTCGCTCGACGACGAGCACTGCGCTTACTACTTGATGAGTTGCCGCAATGTATAATAGCATTGGTTCGCCAATGTTTGGTGCGGCCAGGACTGGGTTTGTTGCCAATATGGCTCTTATTTCGTTTACTCCAGCCGTGGCGGAATCCGTCCACTCGAAGTGTTCAGTGCGCCGGAGGAGGCGATAAAGGGGTAATGCCTTTTCTCCCAAGCGGGAGATAAAGCGTCTTAGAGCCGCCACGCATCCAGTCAATTTTTGTATTTGTTTGAGGTCTGTTGGGGTAGCCAACTGTGACAACGCTTGGATTTTGGCTGGATTAGCTTCAATACCTCTACCGGAGACAATGAATCCCAGGAGCTTTCCGGTTGGTACGCTGAAAACGCATTTTTCCGGATTGAGCTTGATGTCATATGTTCGGAGGTTGTCGAATGTGAGCCTCAAGTCGTCTACTAGAGTTTCGACATGCTTGGTTTTAACGACCATGTCATCTACGTATGCCTCCACTGTTTTGCCGATCTGGTTCGCCAAACATGTCTGAATCATGCGCTGATATGTTGCGCTGGCGTTTTTTTAGCCCGACGGGCATTGTGTTGAAGCAGAGTGGGCCGTATGGTGTGATGAATGCCGTTGCGGCTTGGTCTGGCTCTGTCATTTTAATTTGATGGTAGCCGGAGTATGCGTCGAGGAAACACAATGAATCGTGTCCTATGGTAGCATCGATGATTTGATCAATGCGGGGGAGGGGGAAGGGATCCTTTGGGCAGGCCTTGTTAAGGTCCTTAAAATCGACGCACAAGCGCCAGGATTTGTCCTTGTTTGGTACCATCACCAAGTTTGCTAGCCAGTCCGGATGTTTTATGTCTCTGATGAATCCGGCCTCCAATAGCTTGGCTAGTTCCTCTCCCATGGCTTGTCTCTTAGGTTCGGAGAAACGTCGAAGAGCCTGCTTGACTGGCTTGAATCCTTTTAGGATATTTAGGCTGTGCTCAGCCAGCCTGCATGGGATTCCTGGCATGTCTGAAGGGTGCCTGGGGAAAATGTCCCAGTTCTCGCGTAGGAACTCTCACAGTGCGGCGTCGACATCAGGGTTTAATTGTGCCTTGATGGAAGCTGTTTTTGTAGGGTCCGTTGGATGGACTTGGAATTTGACTATTTCGTCCGCCAGTTTAAAGGAGGTGGACTTGGATCTTTTATCGAGTATCACGTCATCCCTATTCACCGTGGAGCGCAGCGCGGTTAGTTCCTCGGCCGCTAGGGCTTCGGATAGTGCCTCAAGGTCCAGTGCAGCTGTCTTATTTTTGGCGCGGAGTGCTATGTCCGGATCACTAGCAAGAGTGATAATTCGGTTGGGCCCGGGCATTTTGAGCTTCATGTACCCGTAATGGGGTATGGCTTGGAAGATTGTAAACGCCTCCCGCCCTAATAGAGCGTGGTACCTGCTACTGAACGGGGCCACTTGGAATGTAATTTCTTCGGACCTGTAATTATCCGGCGTGCCGAATACCACGTCTAGTGTGATTTTCCCAGCACAGCGTGCTTCCCGACTGGGGATGATTCCTCTAAAGGTTGTGCTACTTTGCTCAATGCAGCTCTAGTCTATTTCCATCTTTTGAAGAGTTTCCTCATATATGAGGTTTAATCCGCTGCCGCCGTCCATGAGTACCTTGGTGAGTCGAAAGCCGTCCACGATTGGACTGAGGACCAGTGCGGCTGGTGCTCGGACTGTTCGGAATTTAGGTTCGTCACTGGCATTGAAGGTAATAGCTGTGTCACTCCAAGGATTTATTTCTACTATGTGGCAGATTTCGGCCATGCTGCGGAGTGTTCGCTTGCGTCTATTATTTGACGCGGAGGTCTCAAAGACCGTTAACACCGTATTGTTGTCCACGGGATGGTGCTCTGTGGTATTTGGGAGGAGTAGATCCTCACCACTTTTGGCCACCTGCCGGAGTATCCAACATGCTCTAAGGCTGTGCGTTGGTATTGTATCCGTTGTACTATGAATTTTGTAGGGTCCGTTGAGCCATCCCTCCAGTACGGTTCCTTGCCCCGTAGAGGGCTTTTGCTTTTTGGTAGTTAACCCAGGTGTATTGTGATAATGCACCCTTTTATTTCGGACTGGGTTTGTATTCAGGGCCGGATTATCCCAAAAATTTATTTCGGTTTTCCAGGCGCTTTCCATCGCACAGTACTTTCGTACTATGGACACCAAGTCGGCAAAGCGTGTAATTTCATGGCGACTTATGGCGTTGAGGATTCCCTTGTCCGTGCAATTATTGCAGAAGAATGAAATTGCGTCTTCCTCGCGACAGTCCTTTATCCTGTTCATGACCAGGAGGAATCTGGCCCAGTAATGGTGTACTATTTCTTCAGGCTCTTGCCTAATTTGGGATAGATCGCGTATGTTTGGGTGGGTGGGTGGAATTGAATCTGAATCCTCACCCAATCTGAGACTCAGGGGCCAAGGAGTTTCCGAACTTGGAAGTTTTCCGATAAATCTAGCCCGTTGCCTGATTCTAGGTTCAGGCCTTGAGTGACGTCCTCCCCTCCGCGGGTATCCGGCTTGGAGGGATCGGGACTCTCGGGTTTGGCCGATAGCCAAAGCTCCCTCAGCAACAGTGCCGTCTTTAAATACGGGATGAGACATCCTTCCTGGTGGCGACGGCACAGCGGAACTCTCAATGAAAGCACCAATGTCGGTGTCAAAACCGGCGGATCTCGGGTAGGGTTTTACCTCCATCAAGAGGCCCGAACCTGGGTAAAACATCGTGTCCCCTGCCTCCTGTTACCATCCGGCCTAGACGCACAGTTCGGGACCCCCTACCCAAGATCCGCCGGTTTTGACATCGACAGTTGCCAACACCGGGCATGCGTAGACAGATGAAAACGAAGTTGACGAAGCGCCAACCCGGCTTGCCAAGCATGGGGACACGTCATGGATGAAAGCACGCATCGGTGTTGCCAGCACCGGGCATGCGTAGACTGGGACCTGCACGAGCTGTACGCCATGTTGGAGAAGTTGGAGAGGCCAGCAGAGAAGGAGTCGACGACGGGCACAGCGTCAATCGGCGCGGGGCCGATGTCGTCCACGGTTGTCGGAGTAGATGAAGTTGTCGGGGTAGATGACAATATACCTAACACAATTCAATCAACATTTTTGGAGTCATAAAACAAAATATGTGGATTGTTGGGTTTAATGTGATATTTCTATGGTTTTAGTAAATCAACAACTTATTCCCTTGTCAACATTAATATCATAAACAACTTTTAATTGGGTATAGAACAAGTCAACCCAGAAATTTGCATATAAAGATAATTTATTTGGAGTTTGGATGATTTACCTGATTATTTTTCGTGAGTACGCAAAGCTTGCGTATCTTTTCATTGATAGAAGATGAAAGGGCGAGTACAAAGGATGGTAGAACACATGGCGCGAACGCAAGAAGGTGTGGACATGATGCCCAAAATAAAGGGTCATGGGATGCTCGACCCCAGTTAGAGGAAAAACAAGACGACAAAACTCACCTAACCCTAAGAGGCGTCCAAAACTTAAACAAGATACCAAAAGCTCCAACTACATCGTCGGGGATGTCGCGAGCAAACAAAACGATACCTTCACGAAGGAAAATGACGCTGAGACGCCCTCGTCATGGGAGAAACTACAATAGAAGCTGATCCTCTCGTGAAAGAATAGAAAAATTAATTTGGGCCATTAGATGGAAGATGACTAATACAGATTTAGGTGAAGGGTTCTTATTGTACATTTCTTGAAAACCCCCTACTACTAATTACATCTAGAACTTAACTTTTGCAGCAACCACCTCACATTTCCCGTATATCAATCAATTTTTCCTTCATAAATAAGACATGATGGGTGCCTCTCTTCTCTTAGGTTTACACAAAAACTGCACACATATATGCATTGTATGAAATTTCATGTATATTTGATTTCATTTGTAGCTTCTGCTACATCATTAATATGTGAGAAATCCGAACATGCATGTTGGTCAATAAAAGTATGTGGACATTACAAATACTAGAGTACATGAACATTAATCCATCCACTTCAAATCGTAAGACCAAAATAACAAGTGTTACATAGCATGAGAGGATCATATTTGGTACATCACAGACAATACTAGATATGAAGGACTAAAATAATGACTGTTCAATAGCATTGCCACTAGAAACTGTATCAACTCTCGGTACTTGATGGTACACACCAGAAAAGCTATAGCTTTTTTGCAAAATAGAAAATCTGTAGCCTTTGCTTCCATTACTAGTTCTTATTGTTCATCGAGCTTCTTGTGCTGGGAGAGATCAGACCTAATAACAAAGAAGATTCAGTTAGCACATGTTCGTACAAGTGTTATGCATTCATACCTAATCTTATCACTCATGATTTAATCAAATGAATTTGCGTCAACAATGCCATCTGACTGTGTGCTGCACATACTACATGGAAGGAAAAATATAGATGAATCAACTTCATCCCAAAACACAAACCTAAAGTATCGTGTATGCTTCTATTGTGGAAATAGCAGAGAAGCCACCTATTTTGTGGATCATCCTATCTTACTAATAATGAAACATACCATAAATCATTGTTTATCTTGTACAAAAACCCACTCTAGTGCATTCTATTCATATAGTGAGATTAACCACCAGCGGAATTAGGTTAGCCAAATATTTACATATAAAATTTAGATAAATTTTAGCTAACATGCAAATGCAGCATCATACTAGACATCAATTCCATAAACCTTGGGATTTGCAAATAGACCATCGTATGTTCAAATAAGAAAATAACATATCATACGATCAATTAATATGTTGAACCCTCAAAGCCACTGGACAGTTTTATTACTCAAAAGCAATCATGGCTTCTATAAGAACAATAGTACCTTTAACCAGTTAACCACATACATAAGTTCAAAAAAAGTAAACCACATAGGTAGTCTCATATTAGACTCACAACAATGGCAATTGTTCAAATGTGAAGCAGGGAAAAAATATGTTCATTGTGTAGTCATTTCTGTAGTCCCACTACTTCCCTCCATTTCAGTTCGAGATGTAGTAGCAAAACAATGGAGGACGAGCTTAGTACTAGTCGACGAACGACAATATATCCATCACACACAGTAAAAATTGTGTTTTCGCCAATATCACCTCAAAGAGGAACAAAAGGAGAAATCACCATTATGGCCTTGGTCTGAGCAAACCCAAGACGCCGAAGTAGAATTCGGATGTGAGAGAGTCGAGTCGCAGGTCGGAACCACCATCACATGGAGGGGAGCAATTCCCGAAACCGAATGAGGCATCGGACACCCAATCCTACCCGCCTATGTGCCTCACCCGTCCTCGTTACCTACGGATTTTAAAAGCTCTAGCAAATTGAAAGCATTTTCTGATTAAATTTCTAATGTGACTGAGACAAAATATTTGTACCGAGAAAGATGCGGCCTATTGTAGTCGCTCCCGAAAGATCTAGCCTTCGACAATGACATATTAGTCCAGGGCTCAATTAATCAGCTATACAAAGATGGATTCATTTTCCATTCCTTTGGGGACTTCCAAATGAGGCCACAAGACTTAATTATCACATTTTTGAAGATCAACTAATTGCTGGCAACTGGGTCCACAGGACAATTAACCGGCGACCACACGCCCGTAGACGCGTGCTCATGAACGAGACCATGGCAGGCCCTGATGATGCCATAAACCGAGGGTAGGGTCATAGGCCTGACCTAGACGCCATGTCCAAGGTCACTACCCTAGAGTCAAGAACATTCAAAGTACAACAAAGGGTACCGACTGAAGTAACCTTGGAGTGCAATCCACTCGACCAATTATCTCACTTGGATACCCCAATTCCATTCGACCAAGAAGAAGTCACTCGACCATACAAGAAACCACCCAGAGTACGGAAGATCTAAAGCAACTCAGGATGGCAACGGTCAGGCGTTCACTCCGCAGCCTTTAAGATCATTTATAGCTCTTTATAGCTGGTGTTACCAGTAACGCCCTGTCTTAATGTACATTGAACCCTGTAATGTGGGATGGTTGGGGTCCTGGCGCACTCTATATAAGCCACCTCTCCTCTGGCACAAGGGTTCGCACCCCCTGTAACTTCCACACATAATCCAGTCGACCAAGCCTCCGGGCACCAAGACGTAGGGCCGTTAATTCCTCCGAGAAGGGCCTGAACTCGTAAACCTTGCGTGCACAACCTCACCATAGCTAGGACCTTGCCTCCTCCTACGTACCCCCTATTCCATTGTCATACTTACACACACGAGAGTTGGTGCCCACCGTGGGGCCGGTGTCTTAGCGACTTTCGGTGAGGTTGCAATTTTTCCGATCTCCATCAACATGGTTTCTAGCCGTGGTTTGGCTTTGGGCCACGAGATCCGTCTCCGCGCGCTTGTTTTCATCACTGACGACTCCTCCTGGCTCCAAGAGGCCCCCCTCGACATCGACGCCCTTGCCATCTGCGGGGCGGCGCACTTTCGTGTGAGTGCCTGCGGCGGCCTCTTGCGACAACCATCGACCCAGTATTGGTCGGCTCCCGCGTCGACCGCCCTTCCAACTGTACGCCGTCGCAAAAGATCTGGTCGATCGCGGCTTCAGCATTGGGTGAAGCATGCGGTGGCCCGCCAGTCGGCCACCCCTCAAGTCGCGGCAATCGAGCCCGGTGAATCTCTCTACGGACTATTCGACTGGTTTCGCTAAGACTTTATCCGAGTGCGGGAGAAGCGACCCGGCGGCAGAGGTCCTGATGGTTGACACGCCACGCAGTCCGCGTGGTTTCCGTCGCAGTGGCGGCAGCGATGGTGGCGGCGGTCCATCGCATGATCATGACGAGTATCACCCCGAAGCTCTCACTTTGGAGCAGAGGGAAGAGTTGCATCGTCGCAACATGGAGGCGCTCCACACTCCCATCATCGGAGAGTCCTCTAAGGCTCGGGCCCTGGAGGCTGCGCGCCTGGCCACCTTGGTTGAGCGCGCGCATCTGGAGAATCTTCAACATTCACTCGACGAGCGCGCCCGTCGTCAAATCCCAGAATCCAGTCGACGGCATCAACAATTGTTTCCGCCTAAACCGCAGGTATATCGTACACCGACCAGAATCTTGCAGCTGCAACCCGTATAGCAGAGTCGATTGAACCACCCCGTTCAGAAGCTGGTAGAGGTTTGTTGCAGATCCATGCGCTGCTCCGGCGTGGGTGAACAAAACTCTGTCGTTTGCCAGTCACGCAACAGGATTCGTAGCAGGTCCGTGATACGTCTCCAACGCATCTACTTTTCCAAACACTTTTGCCCTTGTTTTGGACTCTAACTTGCATGATTTGAATGGAACTAACCCGGACTGATGCTGTTTTCAGCAGAATTGCCATGGTGTTATTTTTGTGTAGAAATAAAAGTTCTCAGAATGACATAAAAATCCATGGAGACATGTTTTGGAATTAATGAAAAATGTTGGCAAAAGAATCAGCAACATGGGCCCACACCCTGTCCACGAGGGTGCCGGGCGCGCTCCCTGCCTCGTGGGCCCCCTGGGGCTCCACCGACCTCAACCCCCAACTCCATATATTCACTTTCGGGGAGAAAAAAATAGAGAGAAGGATTCATCGTGTTTTACAATACGGAGCCTGTTGGGGATATTACCACCGGGTGTAAACCGGCTAGGAGAGGCCGGATTATTCCCGTGATGGTTGCTTTATTCAAAGGCCCATGAAGACAATGGTGGTGGCGCTTCAGGAAGGCCCAAGGACCAAAGGCGGGTTAAGGCCTGTAGACATAAACCAGCATGAATATGTAACTTGTATTGTAAGTTAGAAGGAATAGAGACCGAGCCAGACACATTTATGATCCGGCCTCGGGACTCTGTAAACTGGCAGGCGTCAACCTATGTATATAAAGGGACGACCCGGTAGCGGTTTAGGGACAACACACAACAACTCAAGAGCCAGGCGAAGCGGATTCGCTCCCTGGTCATCGAAACCCCTGCAATTCCATCACAACTAGACGTAGGCTTTTACCTTCATCGAAGGGGCCAAACTAGTATAAAACTCTCGCGTCCCTTGTCCGGTTTAACCCCTTTAAGCTAACCCGTAGCAATGGCTCCACGACTAAGTCCTTTCACGAGGACATCTGCCGTGACAACTCCACGACAGTTGGCGCCCACTATGGGGCTATCGCATGATGGTTTGGAGTTCTTGAAGGGCAGCTTCGAAGGACTCAAGGGGTACGCTGTGGGCCGGATGACTAAGAGTCGTCGCGGCAAGCTCTACATCGACGACGCAGGATGGGGTCCCGAGGCCGGTTCAATTGAATACGGGTACCGGGTCCCCTTTGGTGGAATTCACGTCTTCATCGGCAAGATCGGTGAACCGGGCCCTGAGCCGGACATCTGCACCAACACCATCGAGATGGCTCAGCGTGCAAGCTCTGCCCCGGTTCAGCCCGCCGTAAAGCATGTCTTCGTAGGTGTCATCCACGGAGCGGAATATGCGGATGGATCAGTATCTAGTGGCGAAACCATTGTCTGCTCCGATGACGAGTCTTCAATCGAAGAGACCGAGTCGCTATACCAGTTATAGGATGGCCGGATTAGTGGAGGTTCTGATGGCAACAGTATTCCGGACCCCCTTAATCTGCCAAACCGGGTCGCGGTCTTCATGGCCGGTACACAGCCAGCACAACACTCTTCTACAGCTGCGGCAATGATCTCCGGTTCAACAATAGCAACACCGGCAGGGGTAGGAGGCTCTGCGCCGCCTCTGGATTAGGTTTTGTCTGATTTGTTCGACGCTTTAGCAACGTTGCTGGCAGCAGAGGTGGATGCAGCAAACCGAGATCAGCACAACGCGGAGATTGCAAAGGTGAAAGATCAGATAACTCAGGCTAAAGCAGACCTAGCAGCAGAGAACGCCAGGATGGCTATAGAACAAGCCGAGTTAGAAGCTCAGTCCTACCGGCTTAGGCTGGATCAGAGTGCCTCAGATGATGTCATGAGGAGGAGATACCGGTCGCACCTCCCACCGGGTTATGAGCCAAGAAACCTCTACAGCACGCCATGAGCGGGAACCAGTAGCCAGCCAGTGATAAACCGGATGGAGGCACCGGTAACAGGGGCGCCGGCTCAGCCGCGCACGATGGACCCGCCTCGTTAGAACAACATTTTGTCATAGCACGTTCTGACGCCCCCGGGGCATTACTCTAACCTGTTGGATAACATAGTAGCCGCCGCTTCATGATTGGCAGCTCTCCCAATCGACGACGAGTCACCGGTGGCGATTGAGACACGACGGGCCAAAGAGCTCCTTCAGAGAGATTTAACCCAGCAGCAGGCTTATTCGCATAGTCGCGAGAGGATTCACTCCACCCCCCATCCAAGTCGGAGCTACAGCAGGCACGTTGATGAGCCGGCCATGTCAAGCAGTGCACGTCACCATAACTTGCCACGAGGGAATAACCCGGCAGATGGTGGAGCTAATGCACAGGATGTGGTGGATCATGGTCATGCACGTCGAGAAGCTGAGTTAGCAGCACAACATGCGGCACGTCAACTTACTCCGGTTCGTCCTACCGCTTCAGTGGAGCCAGGTGTGGTCTTCAGTTCTTTAGGGGTGCCGTGTCTCACCCCCGCTTTGTGCAACGTGCGACTACCCAAGGATTTTAAAGGCCCTCATAAGGTGCCCAATTACACTGCCGATTTACCCCCTGAGTATGGGTCGAGAGTTATGAGATGGTGATGGAGATGTTGGATGTGGATGAAGCGGTGTGTGCTAAGTACTTCACCATGATGTTGGAGGGGACAGCTCAGACTTGGTTAAAGAGCTTACCGGCTAACTCCGTCAGATCATGGGCCGAGTTAAAAAGCTGGTTTATCCAGAATTTTAAGGATACGTGTAAGTAGCCTATGTCGATTGTGGACCTGGCCGCTTGTTTTCAAGAGGATAGGGAGTCTACAACCCATTGGGTGAAGCGAGTCTCAGCTATTCTGCATTCGTCAGACTGCATCAATGTGGATACAACAGTTTTGACGTTGGAAGGCAACTGCCGGTTTATGCCATTAAAACTGAAGTTGGGAAGGCTCAAACGTCACTACAATGACATGTCAACCCTTATGGCTGCTTTGGTGAAATATGCCGATTCAGATAGTACTGAAGACCCTGATTCTGAGGATGACAAGCCGGGGAAGGGGAAAAAGAACGGCAATGCCAAGGAGCAGCAGCATAATCCGGCAGGTCATGGGAACAATGGTAAGCGCAAGGCAGACAATAGCTTAGACTTTGTGGCTAACACCAATGCCTAGGATAACAACCAGCATTGCAAGGGTAAACCGCCCCAACGGGGTGGAGGGTCAGGTCCTAATCTTGAATGCCTGCTAAATCAGCCTTGCCAAAAACACAGATCAAAGGAGAGGCCAGCTTCGCATCTTTGGAAGGATTGCTTCATTATGCGGGAGTTCAAAACTTCCAATCTATTTCAATACGACAATGGCCCGCTCGGCGGTTCAGGAGGTGGATTTCATGGGCCAGGTTTTGGAGGTAAGAGCTCCGGTTCAGGGTTCCAAGGCAATCAAACCGGACATGGTAATCAAGGCAATCAGGGTAATCAGGGAGGTTATAACCATCAAGGGAATCAGCAGCAACAACAATCGGGTTATCAGAGTAATCCGAAGCAGTTGAATAGTGGGCAATATCATGTCTTCACCACTAGCTTGTGTAAACGCAATCAGAAGCTTCATAAAAGGGCTGTGAACTCTGTTGAACCGGTAGTGCCTCAGTATTTGCGCTGTTCTGAACAACCCATTTTATGGAGTCGAGAGGATCACCCACCCCGGGTTGATAATTCGGGTCATCTGACCTTAGTGGTGTCACCTCAAGTTGGGGGGTATAAGTTCACCAAGGTTCTTATGGATGGGGAAACCATCGAACACCGTCTTTCATGGTGTGGTGCATAGTAAATCGGCGTATCCAGTGGGCAAGATAGCCCTAGAGGTGGCTTTTGGAGATGATCATGATTCAAGGTCAGAAACGTTGACTTTTGAGGTGGTGAAAATCAAGAGTCCGTATCATGCCCTATTCGGACGACCGGCTTATGCCAAGTTCATGGCGAGGCCGTGTTACGTTTACCTACATCTTAAGATGCCGGGTCATAAGGGGACCATCACAGTACATGGGAGCAGGAAGATTGCTTTGGAATGTGAAGAGGGTGATGCGGGTTATGCTGAGTCAGTTTGTGCCACAGAGGAGCTGAAGTTTTATAAGGACAATGTTGATTCGGCAGACATGACTTCTTTGAAAAAACCGAGTACGGAGCAGGATCCGGCATTGAAGTTTAAATCGGCTACAGACACTAAGATGGTTGATTTTGTTCCTGGCGATTCATCCAAGCAGGTCAGCATCAGTGCTAACCTAGATCCCAAATAGGAAAGCACACTCATCGAGTTCATCCATGAGAACCGGGACATCTTTTCATGGAAGCCTTCTGACATGCCAGTTGTACCGAGGGAACTCGCTGAGCACACACTTAATATAGATCCTAAGTTTAAATTGGCCAGGCAGTTTCTCCGCCGCTTCAACGAAGAAAGACGTAAGGTTATCGGTGAGGAGGTAGCTCGACTGTTGGCCGCAGGGTTTATCGTGGAGGTCTTTCACCCAGAGTGGCTGGCTAATCCGGTGCTGGTTCTTAAGAAAAAACAGCACTTGGCGTATGTGTGTGGACTACACAGACTTGAACAAGGCTTGTCCAGCTGATCCCTTTGCCCTCCCTCGTATTGATCAGATTATTGATGCTACGGCGGGTTGTGACCGTTTGTGTTTTCTGGATGCTTATTCTGGATATCATCAGATCAAAATGGCAGTTAAAGACCAGGAGAAGACAGCTTTTATAACTCCCTTTGGAGACTTCTGCTATGTATCTATGCCCTTTGGGCTCAAGAGTGCCCAGTCGACTTATCAGCTTGTGTTCAGAATTGTCTTCATAAGCAAATTGGGCGCAATGTTCATGCATATGTGGATGACATTGTGGTGAAATCTAGGAAGGAGGAAACACTGATAGATGACTTGAAGGAAACCTTTAATAACCTCGGGGTTTATAAGATGATGCTTAATCCGGACAAATGTGTCTTTGGTGTTCTGGCATGCAAGCTGGGTTTTCTGGTGTCTAACAGGGGCATTGAGGCTAATCCGGAGAACATCACAGGTATCACCTCTCTGGCTAAACCGGCATGTATCAATGACGTTCTGTGTAATGGAGTATCAACACCACAACAAACAGATCGACGGGTTACACGCCTTTCTTCATGGTTTACGGAGCAGAGGCGGTTCTCCCTAGTGACATCCGTCAAGACTCGCCCCGAGTGACGGCTTATGTGGAAGCTGAGAATGAGAAAGCACGACAGGACCCACTAGACCTGTTAGATGAGGAGCGTGATCTAGCAGCGGCGCGTTCGGCGGTTTATTAACAAGATCTCCGACGGTATCACACCCGCCGGGTTAAGACCAGAATTTTTCAAGAGGGCGATCTGGTGCTCCAGCTCATCCAGGATCAGACTGATATGCACAAGTTATCCCACCTTGGGAAGGACCTTTTGTGGTCAGCAAAAACCTGCACAACGGGTCATACTACCTTATCGATGTTCGAGAGCACAAAGACTCACGCAAATCAGACGAGGAGACCCAACGGCCATGGAATATAGCTCTTCTTCGGCCTTACTATACTTGAGCCACATGCTCTTCTTATGTACATACTTATGATAATGTATATATTATATAATAAACTGAAGCCTCAGCTAAAGCGGGGTATCTGTTCTTTTTTACATCATGTGTGGTTACATGGGGGCTTCTACTTACAAAGAGGAGTTCTATTAACCCGGCCTATAAAGACACATAGATATAAAGGAAATCACTAGGGGTCTTGGTCGTATTCGAACCATAGCTATACCTCTTGATTGGCTTAAGACCAAAAAGGGAAATCACTAGGGGGCTTGGTTGTATTTACACCATAGCTACACCTCTTGATAGGCTTAAAGCCAAAAGGAAATTATGTGGAACCAAAGAGAGTCTATTTCATGAAGCACAACTCAAACATAGGTGACCACTGAGCATAGCTCAAATATTACTTGGGGGCTCCTTGCTTCTCAAAGAACAACGAGTTTGCACCCTTGTAATAGGCTATCAAGCCAAGCTTGGAAGCCAGGTGTATTCACCTAAAAGCCCGGGTTATCCTGCCTCTTTAAGTAAGTCACTCCGTCCAGGTAAACATGGTATGACCCATCGAACGTTTGACAAGTCAGTCTCATAGAACCTGAACTTGTCAAATTTAAAACGATGATTGGTTAAAGATTGAGGTCCATCTTAAAAGGCTTTGAAAAATGGTTTAACTCAGCGGCCTGGCAGCCCATGAAAAGCCTCGATTTAGGACCTGGCAGCCCATGAAAAGCCTTGCATATTTCTTTTGTATTTGATGTTTTAAACATCTTTTGATAAGGGATTTATGAATATTTTCTGATAAACCAATGTTTATTACAACCCGGCATGGCTTTCAACGCTAAGTTGTCATTACATGGAAAGTTTTAATCCGGTAATAATATTGCTCCGGTCTGGCTTGACTACAGGTCACCACAATTATATGCATAAACCAGTGTTTACCATCACCTGGAAAGATTTCGGTATGAACCGACAAGGATGCAAGGAGTCATCAACACTCCAGATTGGTGTTATCACCTTTTGTTATAACAACGGTTGGTAAGCCAAACGAGATATACCACATGTATCATCTATTTTATATCTACATATTACAGCCTTGGTTCGGCATCCAGGTTATATATATGTTTGGGCGCCATGACCCGTCCAGCGGTAAACCGCTAGGACACTTTCAATTTTTTTGCAGGAATAAGCTAAATAAAGCCATTGTGGATTATGCATATAATAGATCCCAAAAGCATGGCGAGTTATCAATGTCAAGCAAAACGAGTATGCTCAATGGCATAAGCAGATAAGTATTTGAACTAGCCTATTACAAGGCACTTTAGTGCCCACACATGATAATTGTTTCAACAAGTTTGGAAAATGATTAAATCGGCTTCCGGATTAAGATTCTTCATTTGGACGGCTTGAAGATTGAGGGTCATCTTGAGCGGCTGCATTCTCCTCATCCCTACCCAGTCGCTGGAAATCAATCATTGACTAATCGATTCCAGTTAAGGCTTGAAAAACGGCTTCTTCATGAATAAGGTTGGAAGGGTCAATGTCAGGGGCATAAGTATGCTTACGAATCGGCAGAACAAGATCTTCTACATCATGAATCGGTGCGGGCTGTCTTTTCCCCTCAACATCATAAACCGGTTGATAATGAGATAGATCTGTGTCATCTGCCAATTTGCTTCCTATAGGACGCATTTCCTTTGTCAGCCTTCGGAGATCATCATTGTTGAAATTTGAACCGTCTTCCTTCACACCAGGATAACCTTTGCTGATATCTGCCAGTTCAAGATCTGGAATCCAAGACTTGGCCCAGATTAGCGCGGTCAGCGCACCTGACCTTGCGGTTGATCTCTTCAGTTCATCCAACCAGGCAGGCAGCATGGCCATCTTTTCGATGGTTTCTTTTATCAGCGTTGGAGGAGGCTTGTTATAAGCTGCAGTGCAAATGGCTCGCTGGGATCCAGAATACAACTGTTCTATCAAAGTATAGGCCGCTTTAAGCTTCATCTGCATGTCGGAACCCAGATGAGTGATGCGGGTCCCTGTCATGGTAAAGCTTCAGTAAACCAACCATTGATAAGATATTATGAATTGGAAAAACTTCATATGAGGATACTCACCAAATACAGCAGAGGTCATGGCATTAATCTGCCGTTTTAAGCCGGTCAGTTCTTCAACCACCGGCTTCAGGGCTGTTTCTGCCTCTTCGGCCTTCTTTGTTAAACTGACCTTCTCTGTCTCCCAGTCTGCATGCTCTTTATTAAAGGTTTCCTTCAGCTTCTCCATGGCTGCTAAGGCATTAGTCAGTTCTTCCTTGGCCTTGGAAGCCTCCGCTTGCTGAGATTTAATGTTCTCCTGAAGATCAGCGGTTTGAGCATCCTTCTTACTCAGCTTGGCCTAGAAAAGCAAGATATAACATCAATGGGTTATGTATATTTGAAGTACCAAGCGTATAATAAGTTATGCACTTTGTACTTGGGGGCTAATGCCTATTTGCTCTGTCATCAAATTTTTCTTGCATGTCTCAAGTACAATGCAAGCATTATCCTTGACACTTGGGGGCTAATGTACATCTGTTCAAATGGAAGCATGGATTAAAGACCTGATTTACCTTGGAAAGATAAACCGGCCCTTGGGGACTATACAGGTGAAAACTACAGGAATACAATGATCAAGTCTGGTTTATTTCAAAAGATAAACTGACATATGGAGGATACGTAGGCAAGGGGTAAGGTATTGCAAAGTCCCGATTTATGGTTGCCATCATAAACCGGCCCTTGGGGGCTACTAGAGTTGGTACTTAGTAATTGGATTTAAGAAAGGAAAAGTGATGAAAATACCTCATAATGCTCCTTCATCAGATTCACTAAACCGGCTTCATAGTCACGGCTTGAGTGCAGACGGTTCAGAAAACCAGAGTGGAGTTCTTGAGCACTGAGGTGGGAATAGCTTGATAAATCGGAGCTCCATTTGCCTTTCTCCATGGCAGCACGCTCTTCCTTGGCACTATGTTTCGCCAATATAACAGGATGGCCAGGAGAGGTGTGGCCAATACCGGTAATGATAACCTCATCTTCTTTATCTCCAGCAGCCTTTTCTGGAGTTGATGGAATGTCAGTAGTCCTCACTAGACTAGTAGGTCTGTCATTAGCCCCGATTGGACTTGCTGGTTTATCTGGCATAGCAGTATCAACTTCTGTTTGTTCATCAATATTTTGATCTTGAGGGGGCGGTTCATCAATTGTGGCCTCAGTATTTTGACCTTCAGGTTCTGCAGTTGGCTCCGGTTCAATAACGACATGGTCTTCAGGCGGGTTATTCACCCGAGCCTTCTTACTGGGTCTGGCTTTGGCTCTAAACAGAACAGATGCAAAGGTTAACATAGCATATAAAGTGTGAAACATCAAAAGGTTAAATTAAAATACTTACCCAGCTACGGTCTTAAGTGGAGGGAGTTGGGTAGTTGTTGATTCACCGGGATGATGAAGGAGGTGTCACCTGATAATTCGAATCGGACGGATTAAGAGGTTGTCGGAAATAGCCTGCCTTGGTATAAGAAGTGTCAGAAGTGGGTGAGACCTCAGATCGACGTTTTCGAACCGGGGTGTTCGGTGAACCGGTCGAAGTGACCTTTTGGCCGCTGTGCCGGGTTGAGCGGCAAGCCTCGTGCTTCTTCTTCTTCGAAGTAAATGTTGGATCCAAGTGAGCAAGAGGGTGAGAAAAGCTTACTTTCCAGACTGCTTGACGGATTTTTTGTGTTGGCAGAGAGTCTGAACCAGAGGAAAGGATAATTACCTCTACATCGTCAACTTGGCTACCCTCAACGTCCTCCTGATAAATATCATTGTCAATGAGATGCATGAAAAGTGAACCAAGTGAATCAAGTTCTACCTCAGCTTCCGGTTCATCCGGGTCGTCATCAAGCTCTAAACCGATGGGTTCACGCGCTTTCCTCTTTGTGGTTTTCTTGACGGCTTTTATTTTAGGACGAGAAGGCTTCACCGCTTTCTCTTGAGGTTTCTTTTTCCAGAATGGATCATCACCCTGTTTAAGAATGAGTAGAGGGTATTCAAAGATTGCACAGTCCAAAAATATCAAGTGTAAAGCGGAAGCACAGACAATACTTACAGCAGGCGGTTTGTTTTGTGTGTAAAAGGGACTTAACCCGGTCTTGCTGTAGACAGCTTCCGGCTCGTTCAACATTTTCTTCACAGACTCAGTGACTTCTTCATCTGTTAGCTGAATATTGATATGACGTTGAGAGTCTTGTACGTCACTAGTATACTCACACATTAAGCCGGAGCGGTGACTTAACGGCAAAATGCTCCAGGATATCCAGCAACGGACGAAGTCTACGCCTGTTAAACCGTTGGCCAGGAAGGCCCTAAGCTTGCCGAGTTGAGGTGCGTACGAGGCCTGTTCCTGGGCACTTAGTCGTTGCGGAAGTGGATGAGTATTAGCGAGCCGGTGTGCATGATAACCCGGCAGAGGGTTCTCATCTTCGGGAGAGGTGTCTCTACAATAGAACCAAGTTTGGTTCCACTCCTTTGGGTGATTGTGAAGTTTGGCATGAGGAAACTCCACCTCTTTCCTTTTCTGAATTGAGACGCCGCCAAGTTTCGTATTGGGTCCGTCTACAAACTCAGTGTGATGGTTTAAATGGAAGAAATCCCGAAACAGCTCGACGGTTGGTTCTTCTTGAAGGTATGCTTCACAAAAGACTTGAAAGTTGCATATATTGGATATCGAGTTGGGTCCAATATCTTGAGGATGGAGCTGAAAGCTAGCAAGTACATCTCGAAAAAACTTCGATCCGGGCGGTTTAAATCCACGGCCTATATGATCAACAACCACCACCACTTCATTCTGTTTGGGGGTAGGAGGATTTTCCGGCCCAGGAACTCGCCAACAGATTTCATTCTTCTTCGATAAGGTACCAATCTTAACCATTCCATTCAATTGCTCCTCGGTAACCCGGGAGGGGACCCAGTTGCAGGAATAAAACTGCTTGGCCATTGCAAGTGAAAAGCTGGGAAGAAAATAATGCTGGTTTATGATTCATTAATGGTGATGCATAAGGTACAACAGGGAAAAGGAATCCAAGTATGCGAAATTGGTAAACCGACGATAGAGTATTTATGCATGATAAGGCAATGAACAGAAGGAGAGGTATATGTATACTGTTAAACCGGAGTTTAAATAAATTGGCGGTTTAAAAGGGAACTAATGGTACCTGCCGAATTATCATACTTCAAAAAGTTAAACCGCCTATATTGGTGTGAAGGGTACAGATCTAAAAATACCTAAGTGAGGGAAACAGGTTTCACAAGATTGCATTGAAATTTTGGATCTACCGTAAGTCAGGAAAAGGAAAATATTGAGACTTAAATTTTTGGTCCCGAAGGAGTTCACAAAAGGTTCAGATCAAGTTGTTAGGTATTTAAGGTTTGGTTTAAATGGCCGAGATAAGGAGTACCATAGCTACTATGCGGAACACGTCAAGATCGAGCTCTGCTATCTATAGGCTAACGAAGAACACGAGAAGAGCGGCATGAACCCGTATGAACCCTAATGGATCTACAAAGGAAAGAAGGAAAGGCTTACAGTAGCTGTTGAGGTAGCGGAGGTGTGCCGCTTCTTTCTGGTGCGACAAGGTCGATGCAGCGGCTAACGGTGATGCAGAGGCGAAGCTCGACGACGGCGGCGGCGCTCAGGTGCAGGGGCGTCGCGATGAGGAAGAAGAAGCAAGGAGACGAATGGGGGAAAAAGAAAATGACCCTTGGCCCTATTTATAAGGTAAATGGAGAGGTGACGGGCGCGAGAATCGAGGAGCCCGAAAACTGGATATATAATAGAGCGGTCGCCTCGATTGTCGGAGGCTCATTAACTGAAGGTGAGATGTATAATTTTTGAATAACAAGTGATGTCATGGCGATTTATCATGATCCTGGAGGATGACGTCATGGCGGTTTAAAAGATCAAGGTGAAGATGTAAAGAGGAATTTTTCTAAGTTTTTGAAGATTGACATGAACAAGTCCAAATCAATCTGGGGCCTAATGTTGGGGATATTACCACCAGGCGTAAACCGGCTAGGAGAGGCCATATTATTCCCATGATGGTTGCTTTATTCAAAGGCCCATGAAGACAAGGATGGTGGCGCTTCAGGAAGGCCCAAGGCCCAAAGGCGTGTTAAGGCATGTAGACATAAACCGGCATGAATATGTAACTTGTATTGTAAGTTAGAAGGAATAGAGACCGAGCTGGACACGTTTATGATCAGGCCTCGGGGCTCTGTAAACTGGCGGGCGTCCACCTATGTATATAAAGGGACGACCCGCTGGCGGTTTAGGGACACACACAACAACTCGAGAGCCAGGCAAAGTGGATTCGCTCCCTGGTCATTGAAACCCCTGCAATTCCATCACAACTAGATGTAGGATTTTACCTTCATCGAAGGGGCCGAACTAGTATAAAACTATCGTGTCCCTTGTCCGGTTTAACCCCTTTAAGCTAACCCGTAGCGATGGCTCCATGACTAAGTCCTTTCACGAGGACATCTACCGTGACAACTCCACGACAGAGCCGCCGCCAAGCCCTAATCTTCCTCGGGAGGGCTCATTGGGAGTCCGTTGGGGGCTCCGGAGAGGGGAATCCATCACCATCGTCATCATCAACCATTCTCTATCACCAATTTCATGATTCTCTCCACTGTGCGTGAGTAATATCATCGTAGGCTTGCTGGACGGTGATGGGTTGGATGAGATTTACCATGTAATCAAGTTAGTTTTGTTAGGGTTTGATCCCTAGTATCCATTATGTTCTAAGATTGATGTTGCTATGACTTTGCTATGCTTAATGCTTGTCACTAGGGCCCGAGTGCCATGATTTCAGATCTAAACCTATTATGTTTTCATGAATATATGTGAGTTCTTGATCCTATCTTGCAAGTCAATAGTCACCTACTATGTGTTATGATCCGGCAACCCCGAAGTGAAAATAATCGGGACCACTCCTGGTGGTGACCGTAATTTGAGGAGTTCATGTATTCACTAAGTGTTAATTCTTTGGTCCGGTACTCTATTAAAAGGAGGCCTTAATATCCCTTAGTTCCCAATAGGAACCCGCTGCCATGGGAGGGTAGGACAAAAGATGTCATGCAAGCTCTTTTCCATAAGCACGTATGACTATATTCAGAATACATGCCTACATTACATTGATGAACTGGAGCTAGTTCTGTGTCACCCTATGTTATAACTGTTGCGTGAAGAATCGCATCCGACATAATTATCCATCATTGATCCATTTCCTACGAGCTTTTCACATATTGATCTTTGCTTAGTTACTTTTCCGTTTCCACTGTTACGACTGCTACAAAAACTACTACTATTACTTTTGCCATCGTTACTGTTACTTCCATACTACTTTGCTACTAAATATTTTGTTGCAGATATTAAGTCTCTCGGGTGTGGTTGAATTGACAACTCAACTGCTAATACTTGAGAATATTCTTTGGCTCCCCTTGTGTCGAATCAGTAAATTTGGGTTGAATACTCTACCCTCAAAAACTGTTGCGATCCCTTATACTTGTGGGTTATCAAGACTATTTTCTGGCGCCGTTGCCGGGGAGCATAGCTCTATTCTTTGAGTCACTTGGGATTTATATCCGTTGATCACTATGAGGAACTTGAAATATGAAAGAACCAAGATTTTTCCCTCAACTATGAGGGGAGGTAAGGAAGTGCCATCTAGCTCTGCACATGATTCACCTTCTGTTATGAGTAAATTTGCGACACCTACACCTGTTATTGATTCTGATATGTCACGTGTTATTGATGATGCCACTTCTGCTATGCATGATGATTATGATGAAACTACTTCTATGCATGATAATATTGTGCCATTAGGTGAATTTCTTGATGAACAACTTGCTAGGGTTAGAGAGAATGAAATTATTGAAATAGATAATATTGATGAAAGTGATGATGAAGATTCTCCCCCTAGATATGAATTTCCTGATGTGCCTGAGGGTTATGTGATGGATGAAGAAACTGCTAGAGACCTTTTTGCTTGCAAAGATAGATATGATCTTAAGAAACTGTTAGCTAAGCTGAAAGAAAAGTCTTTGAATGCTAGAATGAAATATGACCCTGCTTTTGCTACTTCACCTATCTGTATTTCTGATAAGGATTATGATTTCTCTGTCGATCATGAGTTAATTACTTTGGTTGAATATGATCCTTTTTATGGATATCAATCTGAAACTGTTGTGGCACATCTTACTAAATTGAATGATATAGCCACCCTATTCACGCATGAGGAAAAAAATTAGTTACTACTATATCCTTAAGTTATTTCCGTTCTCATTAAAGGGTGATGCTAAAACATGGTTTAATTCTCTTGCTCCTGGTTGTGTGCGTAGTCCCCAGGATATGATTTATTATTCTTTGCTAAATATTTCCCCGCTCATAAGAAACAAGCTGCCTTAAGGGAAATATATAATTTTGTGCAAATTGAAGAAGAGAGTCTCCCACAAGCTTGGGGGAGGCTTCTCCGATTACTTAATTGCTTTGCCTGATCATCCTCTCAAGAAAAATGAAATACTTGATATCTTTTATAATGGACTAACCGATGCTTCCAGAGACCACCTGGATAGTTGTGCTGGTTGTATTTTCAGGGAAAGAACTATTGAGAAGGCTAACTTTCTATTGAATAATATATTGAGTAATGATAATGACTGGACACTTCCTGAACCAACTCCTAAGCCAACTCCGTAGAAAAGGGGTATTCTATTTCTCTGTCCTGAAGATATGCAAGAGGCAAAGAAATCTATGAAAGAAAAGGGTATTAAAGCTGAAGATGTTAAGAATTTACCACCTATTGAAGAAATACATGGTCTTAATAACCCGACACAGGTAGTAAAGGTAAATTCTCTCTATAGATTTGATGAAGGTGATATTCCTCGTAATAAGTCTGCTGGCCAATGCTTGGATGAGTTTGATAATTTTATTGTTAAATAAGAAAATTTCAATGCTTATATTGGTAGACAATTGAAATGTAATGCTTATATGGTTGAACACTTGAGTGATTATATGTCTAGAGTTAAAGGTGACCTTAAACTTATTAGTAAACATGCTTCTTTGGTTACCACTCAGGTAGAACAAGTGCTTAAAGCACAAGATGATTTGCTCAATGAATTAAATAATAAGAAAAATGATAATGCTGTTAGAGTTATGACTAGAGGGGGTAGAATGACTTAGGAACCTTTGTATCCCGAGGGCCACCCTAAGAGAATTGAGCAAGATTCTCAGAGAACTAATGTTGATGCACCTAGTCCTTCTAAGAAGAAGAAAAAGAAAAATGATAGGACTTTGCATGCTTCTAGTAAACCTGTTGTTGACACACCTGAGAATCCCAATGATATTTCTATTTCTGATGCTGAAACACAATATGGTAATGAACATGAACCTAGCTAGTGATAATGATGATGTTCATGTTGATGCTCAACCTAGCAATAAAAATGATGTAGAGATTGAACCTGCTGTTGATCTTGATAACCCACAATCAAATAATCAATGTTATGATAAGAGAGACTTCGTTGCTAGGAAGCACGGTAAAGAAAGAAAACCATGGGTTCAGAAACCCATGCCTTTTCCTCCTAAACCATCCAAGAAAAAGGATGGTGAGGATTTTGAGCGCTTTGCTGAAATGATTAGACCTATCTTTTTGCGTATGCGTTTGACTGATATGCTTAAAATGAATCCTTATGCTAAGTATATGAAAGATATTGTTACAAATAAAATAAAGATACTGGAAGCTGAAATTTTCACCATGCTTGCCAATTATACTTTTAAAGGTGGAATACCAAAAAACTAGGAGATCCAGGAGTACCAACTGTAACATGCTCCATTAAAAGAAACTATGTTAAAACTGCTTTATGTGATCTTGGAGCCAGTGTTAGTGTTATGACTCTCACTTTATATCATAGACTTGATTTGAATAAGTTGACACCTACTAAAATATCTTTGCAAATGGCCGATAAATCAACTGTTATACCTGTCGGTATTTGTGAGAATGTGCCTGTTGTGGTTGCAAACGTTACTATTTTAACGGACTTTGTTATTCTTGATATTCCTGAGGACGATAGTATGTCGATTATCCTTAGTAGACCCTTTTTGAATACTGTAGGGGTTGTTATTGATTGCAACGAAGGCAATATCACTTTTCATGTTAATGGTAATGAGCATACGGTGTACTTTCCGAGGAAACAACCTCAAGTCCACAATATCAATTCTATTGGAAAAATCTCAACGATTACTATTGAAGGTTTTGAATTCCCTCTTCCTACTGTCAAGAAGAAATACGATATTCTTATTCTTGGGGACATGCATATCCCCGTTGAGGTAACCTAGTGTTATTCGAAAATTATTCAGTTTCATGTTCTTCGGAAAGATTTTGTTAACAAGACTTGATCAACCTTGTTAGTGGATTCCTTTTGATGAGCACTAGATGGATGAAGTTAGAAATCACAACTCTTTGTACCCTCCTTTTACTTTTTGTTATTTAGATTAAATAAAGCAAAATTAGTATTTTCTGTCTGTTTTCTGAATTATCCTTGCAATAAAAATACCCTGAAAATAAAAGTTCTCCAAATGCCCTGAAAATGAAATATGATTTTTTGTAGAATATTTAAGAATTTCTGGCACTGAGAACACACCAGGGGGGCCCCACCATTTAGCCACGAGGGTACAGGGCGCGCCCACACCCCTGGGGCACACCCCCTACCTCGTGGGCCCACGTGGACCCCCTCCACTCATTCCAGCACCCACTCACTTCGTCTTCCTCCAGAAAAAATCCTCCCATAGCTCAAACCCATGTTCTAGCTCATCTTGCTGCCATTTTCGATCTCTTTGCTCAAAGCTCCATTCACAAAACTATTTTGGGGGATTGTTCTTCGGTATGTGACTCCTCCAAAGGTCCAATTAGTTTTTTGTTCTAGTGTTTTATTTATTGCAAATTTTTGCTGCCAAGGTGACCTTGTTCTTGAGCTTGCATGTCAAATTTATATGGTCAAAAGTTTTTTTAATGCATGATATAGCCTCTAGGCACCTGTGGGAGTAGTTGCTATCAATCTTGTTGAGTTTGATTCACTTTTATTTTGAGTCACTAAAATTTCAGAAATTTTTCAGAGAAAGAAAAATGCATAGGAAAATGTACCATGGTGGTTCCTCAAGGAAGCAAGGACCAAGGCTCGCGATACGTGAGCCAGACGATGAACCACCGACGGAAGCTCAAGTGCGGCCTTGTGAATGGTCGTCAGAGGAGTTTATGGTCCAGGCAGACATTAATGATGAATTTGACGCATATGTGCGTAATGCTGATCTTGAGGACTTCGTGTCAGATAAGTGCCTACAGTACCACTACCTAACTGATTCCTTTGTGAGGAGGTTTAAATTTACATCCTCGCGCAATTCTCACACTGTTTTATTTGATCTTTATGATAAATCATATACCATGGACCTAGAAGATTTTAATACTGCTTGTAAACTCCCGAAGTGGGGCAATGTTAGTGAACCTCGCAAATCTGAATATAAAGACTTTCTTGCTAGTGTCATTGTGGGGGAATCTAGGGAAATCACACAAGCTACCATAGGGAGCATTCATTTCCCTTCCATACATTATTTTGCTCTCTTTATAGGTAGATGCATTAACGGTAAAGATGAGGCTTGTCACTTGTGCGTTCCATATCTTAGTGTCCTCAAGAGTGCGGTATTAGGTGATAGACAATATAACTTGGGGCCATTGTTGCACGAACGGTACAAGTGGATATTTGTTTGGTGGAATTTATGCCGTGTAGCTCATTATCTTGGTGTAACCATACATGGAAATGGTTGCCTCCTGCTTATCTAGATTATAGTGCTATGGTTTGCCATCAGTTTCTTGAGAGGAATGAACAGTTCCTCCAGTACCGACTAATCTTTGACAGACAACGCACTGTCCATGTTGCCCTCCCTGCTCCTACTTTCTTTAACTTTCAGGAAAAAAGGAGATATGTTATAACCAGGGAGGAGGCGAACGAGTATGAGAGGAGGACGGAGGAAGCTCGCCTCCAAGCTGTAGCTCTTTAGGCAGTAGCTACTGCATCTCAGTACAACCCCAGCTACGACTTTGGATATCCGCCAGGCCAGCAGTGGCCATAGACCTAATTAGGCCAAAAGCCTAAGCTTGGGGGAGTACGTATTTCTCACCGATATTACGTTCATGTTCACACACTCATTCTAGTTGTCGGTGCTCATACTTTTTTATTGTACTATCCATGCAAGTTTATTTTCTTTTCTAAGCCTTCTTCTTGTGTGTTTGAAAACCTTAAAAAACAGTTGTAGCTTTTATCTAGTTTACTTTCCATGCCTGTAGTAGTAGTAATTAAAATAAAACCCAAAATGATTTCTCGCTATTCTTTTTCTTGTTGGGAGCTTTCCTGTGTAAATAGTTTCATTTCTTTTCTTATTCCTTGGGGGTTGATAGGAGAAGACCATGATGAAAATGTTGAGTGGCTCTAATATGCATTATTGTTGATTTAACCAAGAGCCCATATTACCTTGTCTTCTCCCTTGTATTAAATGCTTACAGATTCCAGCTTAGTCCAATGCACGTGCACTATTATTATTATCCACATCGTTCGGTCGTGCGAGTGAAAGGCAATAATGATGATATATGATGGACTGAGTGAGATGAGAGAAGCTGGTATGAACTCGAGATATCTTGTTTTTGTAAATATGATTAGTTCATCGTTCCTGATTCAGCCTATTATGAATCAAACATGTTCTCAACAAAAATTAGAGATTATATTTGCTCATGCCATGCTTAATTAGCTAGGAGTTTATAATGGTTTACCTTGCGTGCCAACATGCTATTAAAATGGTTGTGATGTGGTGTGATAGGGTGGAATCCTCCTTTGAACGACTCGAGTGGCTTGACTTGGCACATGTTCACGCAGGTTGTTGAAACAAAATCAATAGAGCCTCCACGATATTTATGTTCATGGTGATTTATATCCTACTCATGCTTGCACTCATTGTTGATTAATTTTAATGCATGTTCATGACTGTTGTCGCTCTCTAGTTGGTCGCTTCCCAGTCTCTTTCTAGCCTTCACTTGTAGTAAGCGGGAATACTGCTTGTGCATCCACTTCCATAAACCCCAAAGTTATTTCATATGAGTCCACCATACCTTCCTATATGCAGTATTTACCTGCCGTTCCAAGTAAATTTTTATGTGCCAAACTCTATACCTTCAAATGAAATTCTGTTTTGTATGCTCGAATAGCTCATGTATCAACTAGGGATGTCTATATCTTCCATGCTAGGTGGGTTATTCTCACGATGAGTGGACTCCGCTCATCATTCACGAGAAAATGGCCGGTAACCGGGATGCCTAGTCCCATGCTCAAATCAAATCAAAATAATTGCAAACAAAACTCCCCCAGGATTGTTGTTAGTTGGATGGCACCCGTTGTTTCGGACAAGCCATGGATTGATGTTTGTTGGTGGTGGGGGAGTATAAACTTTACCATTCTGTTTGGGAACCATCTATAATGTGTCTAGCATGGAAGATATCAAGATCTCTTGGTTGTTATACTGACAATGAAAGTCTGCCACTCAAAATATTATTTATCTCTGTTTCAAAACTCGAGCTCTGGCACCTCTGCAAATCCCTGTTTCCCTCTACGAAGGGCCTATCTATTTACTTTTATGTTGAGTCATCATCCTCTTATTAAAAAGCACCAGTTGGAGAGCACCGCTGTCATTCGCATGCATTGCTATTAATTTACATTGAGTATGACTGGATATCTTTTACCATGAATTACAATGTCTAGTCAGTCCTTGATCTTCAGGGGTGCTCTGCATTTATGTTTTGCGGTCTCAGAAAGGGCTAGCGAGATACCATCTTGTTATATCATGTTATGATTGTTTTGAGAAAGTGTTGTCATACAAGATTTATTATTATTGGTCGCTAGTTGATTATGCCATTGATATGAGTAAACATGAGACCTAAATGTTATTGTGAATATGGTTAGTTCATAATCTTTGTTGAAAACTTGAATGCTGGCTTTACATATTTGCAACAACAAGATCAAACAGAGTTTGTAAAAGTTTTTCTTTATCACTTTCAGTTTGTCAATTGAATTTCTTGAGGACAAGCAAAGGTTTAAGCTTGGGGGAGTTGATACGTCTCCAACGTATCAACTTTTCCAAACACTTTTGCCCTTGTTTTGGACTCTAACTTGCATGATTTGAATGGAACTAAGCCGGACTGATGTTGATTTCAGCAGAACTGCCATGGTGTTTTTTTGTGCAGAAATAAAAGTTCTCGGAATGACTTGAAAATCCACGGAGACACGTTTTGGAATTAATGAAAATATTGGTGAAAGAATCAGCATTAGGGGCCCCACACCCTGTCCACGAGGGTGCAGGGCGCACCCCCTGCCTCGTGGGCCCCCTAGAACTCCACCGACCTCAACCCCAACTCCATACATTCACTTTCGCGAAGAAAAAACCAGAGAGAAGGATTCATCACGTTTTATGATATGGAGCCGCTGCCAAGCCCAAATCTTCCTCGGGAGGGCTGATCTGGAGTCTGTTCGGGGCTCCGGAGAGGGGAATCTGTTAACATCGTCATCATCAACCATCCTCCATCACCAATTTCATGATGCTCACCGCCGTGCATGAGTAATCTCATCGTAGGCTTGTTGGACGGTGATGGGTTGGACGAGATTTACCATGTAATCGAGTTAGTTTTGTTAGGGTTTGATCCCTAGTATCCATTATGTTCTAAGATTGATGTTGCTATGACTTTGCTATGCTTAATGCTTGTCACTAGGGCCCGAGTGCCATGATTTCAGATCTGAACATATTATATTTTCATGAATATATGTGAGTTCTTGATCCTATCTTGCAAGTCATTAGTCACCTACTATGTGTTATGATCCGGCAACCCCGAAGTGACAATAATCGGGACCACTCCCGGTGATGACCGTAGTTTGAGGAGTTCATGTATTCACTAAGTGTTAACGCTTTTGTACGGTACTCTTAAAAGGAGGCCTTAATATTTCTTAGTTTCCAATAGGACCCCGTTGCCACGGGAGGGTAGGACAAAAGATGTCATGTAAGTTCTTTTCCATAAGCACGTATGACTATATTCGGAATACATGCCTACATTACATTGATGAACTGCAGCTAGTTCTGTGTCACCCTATGTTATAACTGTTGCATGAGGAATCACATCCAACATAATTATCCATCATTGATCCATTGCCTACGAGCTTTTCACATATTGATCTTTGCTTAGTTACTTTTTTGTTGCCACTGTTACGATTGCTACAAATACTACTGCTGTTACTTTTGCCACCGTTACCGTTACTTCCATACTACTTTGGTACTAAATATTTTGTTGCAGATATTAAGTCTTTCAGGTGTGGTTGAATTAACAACTCAACTACTAATACTTGAGAATATTCTCTGGTTCCCCTTGTGTCAAATCAATAAATTTGGGTTGAATACTCTACCCTCGAAAACTGTTGCGATCCCCTATACTTGTGGGTTATCAGTCTGTAGTTGCAGATACAGTTCAGTCGGCTCATAGTACAAGATTGCATCCGCGCCATGAGGATCATGGACACCACCAAGATCAGCACCTGGGTCAGGGCCATGGACTGTACGATCATTGAGTCGACCATGATGACCTTCGTCGAGTGCCAACGCCTCCTCCGAGGGGCGGATCGTACGCGCCGCGGCGGTATGATGACAAGCGCCCGATGGTGATGAGCGGAGAGCTTCGTCGACCCAAGGGAACCTGGATTTGATGAGAGGTCGCTTCTCGCACAAAATCTAGTCGACAGGGGTCGGGCACACAGAGAAGGACAAGATGTTAACCACCCGAGTGGAAGCCGAGTGCATGTTTCTGGTCCCGAGTGTTTCAGCAGAGCAATCTAAGTTGCAGAGATCCCGCCCAACTTCAGATTGGTGACAGGCATGAGCAAGTTCACCAGTGAGTCGAAGCCTGATACTTGGTTAGAAGATTACCGAGTGGCAGTGCAGATTGGGGGTGGCAACGATGAGGTAGCCATGAAGCAACTCCCCCTGATGCTTGAAGGCTCAGCCATAGCTTGGTCGAATCAGTTGGCCCCTGGCAGTATTTTTAGTTGGGAGGAGTTGGCCCGAGTGTTTATCAAAACATTCGAGGGCACTTGAAAGCGACCTGCTGGGCTGACTGAGTTACAACACTGTATCCAGATGCCGAATGAGACCTTGAGAGATTACATCCAGAGGTGGACTACCCTTCATCACATAGTGGAAAACATATCGCAGCACAAAGCAGTTTGCGCCTTCAAAGAGGGCATTCAGTACAGAGAGCTGAACCTGAAGTTCGGTTGGACAGGAGATATGACACTGGCCTGAATGATGGAAATAGCCACTCGGTATGCTAACGGCGAAGAGGAAGGCTGACTCCGTAGTGGCAAGAATAAACCGGTCGCCCAGGACACCGGAGGTGGAAATTCCAGTCGGAAGCAGAAGTGCAAGGCCGAAACTGCAGGTCCTGCTGAAGCTGCAGTTGTGAACCAAGGGAAGTTCAAGGGGAATCCCAAAGGGCCGTGGGTCCCCAAAAAAGTAAAAGATCAAGCCAGAAATGATGTTCTCCATTTGCCATGCCACATACACACCAAAACAGATGCAGAGGGTAACTTGATTCTGCCCAAGCATACCACTCGATAGTGTCGAATCCTGATTCAAAGCTTCCGAGAGGGCCATCCCGGTGAGAAGGAGAAATAATCTGATAAGGATGGGGACAAAGAGGAGGATGAAGTTTATCCCAATGTAAATGCCACTCTAGTGATTTTTGCTGACATCGATAGCAAAAGTCGACTTAAAGTTATCAATCAAGAAGTGAACATGGTTGCTCCGACAACTACGGTATATCTAAAGTGGTCGAAGACTCCCATTACATTCGACCAGTCCGATCACCTAGCGCATGCGTTGGTGGTCGACCCTCCGAGGCGTTGGTGGTCGACCCTGTCATTGGGGGCACTCGACAGACCAAGGTTCTGATGGATGGTGGCAGTGGCTTGAACATTCTGTACGCTGAGACCCTCCGAGGGATGGGCATTCCGATGTCCAAGCTCAGTGAAAACAACATGAGATTCCATGGAGTCATCCCAGGAAAGAAACCAATTCACTCGGTCAGATCACTCTTGATGTGGTTTTCGGTGATTCAAAGAATTGCCGTAAGGAAAATTTGACTTTTGAGGTGGTGGATTTCCACAGTGCCTGTCATGCTATTCCAGGCAGAACTGCATACGCTCGTTTTATGGCTCGACCATGTTACGTGTATCTCAAGTTGAAAATGCTTGGCCCCAGGGGCGTGATCACAGTCACAAGAAACCAGCAAAGGGCTGAAGAGTGCCTCTAGAAGGGCTCGAAGATTGTTGATGAGCAGATGGCAGCTGTGGAAATGGAAGAGTATCAGAAAAATGCATATCCGAGTGATTTGTTGTGAGCTAAGAAGCCCGCTTGAGAGTCCGCATTTGAGTCGTCTGGTGAGACAAAACCTGTCCATGTTCACCCGACCGATCCCAATGCCGCTTTGACCCACATCTCAACGACACTTGATGTCTGTCAGGACCCTGATTCCAAGTCACATCGATCTATCCGGTAACATCTCATATCACTTTGCGGCCGCACGCATGGTATTCCCACGGGTGTCGCCTTACATGGCCCGGGACCGTTTACGCCTTTCGGCTCACGTATATATAGTGTTCGCTAGCATCCATATGATAGAGAACCCGAGGCCGACATGACTTGTCGTGAATCCAAAGTGGCACTAACTTACAGGGACAGGCATACATGAATCAACATCGAGCATGTCGGTCAGCAGCGTGCGAATCCGGGCTAGCACTGGGGCTAACAGGACTCCGGTGAACCGGGCTGTAGCAGCTAGGCAGGACTCCGGATGTCACCGCGTGACATTTCCCCGAAGGGACAGACACAGGAACGAAGTGAATCACATGCCGGCCAGTCAAGTGTTCCGGAGCAGTAGTGCTGGGCTAGCAGGACTCCGGTGAACCGGGCTGTAGCGGACTACTATGGCTCATGGAAGCACAAGACTACATTTCCCCATAAGAGAGGCTACCAAGGATAAACAACTAGGTTGTCGGATCCCACACATACCAAGCATTTCAATCATACACACAATATGCTCGATATGTGTAAATACAACATGGCATCACAACATAACTCTACGACTCAAGTATTTATTCATTAGGCTCCGAGGAGCGAGATATTACAAACATGGGTCTCATGACCCAACATACAGAGCATACAAGCAACAAGCACATGCGGAAGCTTAACTTGTCTGAGTACAGACAACTACAAATGAAGAAGGCTGAGAAGCCTGACTATCTACAAGACCCTCCCAAGGGTACAAGATCGTAGCTGAGGTAACGAGCTAAACGTCGAAGTCCATGCGGAACTACTAGTGAGACTGAAGTCTCTCTGCAAAAACATAAATTAAGCAAAATGTGAGTACAAATGTACCCAGCAAGACTTACATCAGAACTAGCTACATATGCATCAGTATCAAAAGGGGATGGTGGAGTTTAACTGCAGCAAGCCAGCTTTGACTCGGTGGCTATCCTGAACTACGACTGCAAGTAACTCTTTTGAGGTGGCGCACACGAGTCCACATATTCACCATATCAATACACCACTATGGATCCGCTCCCGTCTCCCTACGAGAACGCCATCCATAGCACTCACGCTTATCTTGCATTTTAGAGTATCCACTTTCACTTGTCTATGAACTATGCAAGGGGTCCAAGTTTCCATATCCGAGGAATCCGGCTATTCGAATAGATAATGATAACCCTGCAGGGGTGTACTTCTTCACACACGCTCTCGCCACTTACCACCATGTACACGTCGTGTATCTCGGCAACCTTCAAGCGGAAGCCTGGCGAGGGAGTCGGCCACGACCTGACTAACCACACAAGTCTCTAGTCCAGGTTTATCGCCTATTCGGGTTCCATCCGCAAGGAGATCCGGCCGGGGTGTCGCTCACGGCCCCAAACGATGTGTACAGGGTTCCCAAGCCCACCATCCGGGTGCCACTTGGTACACCGGGCCACTGTGCCTAGTCTGTCCCAAGCCCACCTGTACCGGGTGCCACTTGGTAGACTACTAACACTACCTACAAACACCAGAAACTAGTTGCAACTCCTGGACAGAGATCAGGTTGATTAATAAGTCGAGAGGGGCACTTAAGCATTCCAATGCGTGGTAGTAGCTGTTCATGGATCACAAACACAGAACTCAGTTCCTAAGGACGGCTTCAATGAGACAACCCACCATGTACTCCTACATGGCCTCTCACCGATACCTTTACCAAATCGTGTTCACACACTTAGCTCACAACAGTAGGACATGTTCTCACACCTCTAATTCATCCCCGATGAATCAGACCTGACTCAACTCTAAGCAATAGCAGGCATGACAAACAAGCATGAATGAGTAGGCACACAGGGCTCAAACAACTCCTACTCATGCTAGTGGGTTTCATCTATTTACTAGTGGCAATGACAGGTCATGCAAGGAAAGGGGTTCAACTACCGCAGCATGTAACAGTTGAATCGTTGTTGTCCTAATGCAGTAAAAGAGAGCAGGAGCGAGAGAGTGGGATTGTATCGGAATGAACAAGGGGGTTTTGCTTGCCTGGCACTTCTGAAGATATTATAACTCTTCATCGGTGTCATCGAACTCATCGTCGGGAAACCTAACGAGAGGGGACAAGCACCGGCAACAGAGAGGGAGCACAATCAACTGCAATGCAACAATATGATGCATGATCATGACGTGGCAAGATGTTGTGATTTGAGCTAATACAACTAAAACCAGATTAAATGAAGTTGGTTTGAACCAAAGATTCAAATTCAACTCCATATGTGATTATTTAAATGCCACTTATTTGATTTGACCTGATCAGCAGGCATAAGTTGTTCAAACATGCATGATAATGCCATAATCCGATTCTTTAGATTTTTCTGATCATTTTTCATATATAAATTATTTGATTCGGAGCTACGGTTGATTTTCTATGAATTTTAGAAGTTTTGGGTATTTTCTGAAATAAATAAATCATATCGGATTTATTTAAAATCCCAGAAAACATTTACTACGTAAGCATGACGTCGGTGTGACATCAGCAAGTCAATAGAGGTGGTCCAAGTCAAACCTGACTAGTGGGACCCGCACCTTAGTGAAACAGGGCAGGGACAGAGGCTGACTGGTGGGTCCGGTTCAACGATGACGTGGCCTGGTCAAACTGACTCATGGGGCCGACTATATTAATCTAAGCTAAACAGGGAATAAATCCTGGGTTAATTAAGGCATGAGCCCACAATCAGTGAGAGAGGGGGTTAGTTAGTGGCGTCATTAGCCACTAATGACGGCGCCACGTCGACACGACCGGAGTTAAGCCGCCAGCGACCTTCCCGCGCGGCGAAGTCCACAAGGGACGGCGCTACAGGAGGCGGCTGGGAGAGAAGGGCACAGGGAGGAGGCCCTCGCTCGCGCGCATCCAAAGGAGCAGGTGGGAGACCGCGGGGTGGACGGAGCTCGCCGGAAGTGAGCTCGCGGTGGCACCGGAGTTCGGGTGAGTGCGGGGTTGCGGCTGCAGCGCTCGAGCGAGCAAACGGAGTGGCTAGGCAGCCTCCCGGAGGTGCCAGGAGCGTGTCAGTGCCCCTGGAGCGAGGAGGAGAGGCTCTGGAGCGCGGGCTCACCGTCCATCGCGGACGGCGGCCTCGGTTTCACGGGCGATGATGCTAGAGGAAGAAATCGAGCAGGGGAGGATGGGGGAAACGACCAGTAGCTCACAGCGCGTCGCCCGAAGTACTCATCAGCTAAGGGGTGGCTCTAGAGACGACTAGAGACGATGGAGTGGCAACGGCGATTGCCGGCGCTGGAGCTTGAAGATGATGTGATGGCGGCGATATGGCGCGTCTCCGGTTGCTTGGCTCGTCGAGGAGGCATAGATGACGGAGGCGGAGCCCATGGGCACGTCAGAGGGGCGAGGGGTGGCAATGGCTGTGACTACGGCGAACGGCGGCGACGGCGGTTCTCGGTCTCGCTTGGGGCCGTGAGATAGAGGAGGGGAGGAGGTCCAGGAAGAGAGGGGAAAGTGCCACGGGACCAAGGAGGGTCGCGTGGCGATGCTAGAAGGGCCGAGGCGTCGCGGTGGAAGCAGGAGGTGGCGTGCGCGCGTCAGGCACGCGCTCACATCCTCCTGGCGCGAGGTGGACGACGACTGGCAGCACCAGGTGGGCTGGGCCGGCTAGCTACAGTAGCAGGCCGCAAGGTAAGCTAAGGTAGAAGCCCAGGTGGTTTTCTCCCTCTCTCTCTTTCTAATTCTTTCTGTTTCTGTTTTTTGTAACTTCAGGGCTTTATTAAAAATGCCAGGGCATTTCCAAAAATCATGAAACTAATCATGGCTACTGTTTATAATATATCCAATAGTAAACATTTTAGTTTATGATTATTTGAGCATTTAAAATATTTTATAGCATTTAAATGCCCAAATGCACATACTATATGATTTAATTCAGTGACCGTCTGTTGTCCTAGAAAAGTGTGCACCATTTTTGTCAGAGGTTCTAGACCAAGACAAAGATGATGAACATTTTAGAAGGGCATTTCAGGTTCATTGAAAAAGTATTTTAGTAACCCTAGTTGGTTTGAGTGGTGTTGGGGGTTTCTGTCATCCCCATTTCAAGTTTATGAGAAAATTAAACATGATGATATGATGATCATGCAAGGACAAGCAAAGGCTAAGCTAGGGCTGTGACAACTCACCCCCACTAAACAAGAATCTCGTCCCGAGATTCAAGACGTGAGGTAAGAAAATAGAGGGGGCATAAGGCTGACACGATCTTCATGATCCAATTGCCCTTCTCGGAGATGTTGATTCACTGCTCCAATTGATCTTGACGTCTTTGCTTTCGAGATCTTCATTCAACATGATGATGATGGAAAGAGACTCTACCAAAATCGATCTTCTCGAAGATCGAGCAACTCATGATCAACTTATGGGGTGAGATGTAGGAACATCTCTTGAGCTGAGACACAAAACACATATCGAGATGGGAGGAAAGAAACAGATGACGAGGTTTCAATTTGGCAGGCTACAATTCCACACTTGAATAAGATGGAGCATGAATTTTCAAAGTAGCAAGGAGATAATTGCCATGATCTCGTAATGTGATACCTTAAGGAAGGTGACTCGTAGAATTATCGCCTTAAGTGGCAAAAAGAATTACTTTCGATACAAAGATCATTGAAACTCTTTATACCAGCCTAAGGCAATCACAATCGATCATTTGAAGGAGTCGGAAAAGGATGGCATACTCAGACTAGAATGGATGATGTGGACTACCTTGTTGAAGACAACGCAATGAGTGATTTTTGCTTATCACCGGAAATGGATGGGACCCATGATAGGACCACTTTTGAAGGTGATCCTGACCAGAAATTACCGAGAAGGGTAGTCCAAGGTTGAATGGCACAATGGCGGTGCAAGCTAGGAACAAAATGCAAATGCTGGGAATGATTCTAGTAACTGGGGAGAAACTCAATAGTAGAGAGTGATTCCGCTGTTAGAAAGGTTATGGCATAATCGAAGAAACTGAGAGCGGATCCCAATTAATGTCGACGGTATGTCCTAGTGCTTGCGCGTGCTCTCAAGAACTTGAGCATTTCCATATTCATCAAGTTTTACCAATATCCGTGTCAAGGATCCTGGCAACACAACATACTACCATGATGAATAATGGTGGAGGATGCAGATGCAAAAGGAAGATAACACCTTCTCAGATTTCACCTTGGTGAGGCCAAGGAATCAAAATCTGGATGATCGACCAAGAGACATTTAGCACTTCGCTTCTAATGTTCTCCTTGATGTGCTAGCGTAACCCATTTATTGATACAGTTTGGTATCTAGAACATCAAGTAAAAGGTCAGACTTCGGGAACACAAAAATCCATAAGGAACAACTACTGGAATAAATTTTACGAGATCCTTATGGGGAGGTGGCCAACTTCTTCAAGCAAGATACTACAATAATAGGTCTTCCGGTTTTGTGTGTTGGCCACGACATCCACTCTACCGGTTTCAAAGAGGCCAATATTATAGCTCTTGGGAAACGTTCCAACCATCACATCTACCCGAGATTCAGATCTGGTTGGTAACAAGATAATTCAGACAATGTGTTTGGGAAAGAAGGTTTGCAACACAAACGGACAAGATGACGTTGCGAGATTCTCGGGATATGAACTGCGATAGCAAGCTCCGAAACATGAGCTGGTTCTGCTACATACATGTGAGCATGTTGTCCAAGACAAGAATGACCACATAGTAGTCTTATAATAAAACACTATCGAGTTCTGGTCGGGAACCATCATCAAGGATTTCAAAGTCCATGGATTAGATCCCAAGCATAGACTTCTTTTCCTTGAACAAGTCAATCAGTGGCTTGGTGTGCTAGGGAATACATATAGAATGAAGGTTGCAAGTCCCCAAACCATAGAATACTTCGCACGTATGCATGACCGATTTGGGATGATTCCAGAGAAAGCAACATTGACTTTCTTGAATTCACGGCGGCAACTTGCATCAAATGCACATGAATTAGAGGAAGTCACTTCTTTCATCCGAACATATGCTTCATGAACGGAACATGAAGATAATTCTTATAAAGTTTCCAATACTAGCTGGATGTTCAACACAAATCAGGAAGAAGGTAGCAGTGTTGCTGATGGGCTCAACAACAATTCATCCAGGTTTCCATGGAGATGGAATTCCATAATTATGTGATCAAGTGATACCATTGGTCAGACCAAAAAGATATAATGGTGTATGCTCGAGGGATCAACCACGAGTAAGACAACATTATGAACATCGTTGGTTCTGATTTGACTTAACAATAGCCCATACTCAAGTCAAAGTTTTGACAAGGCAATAGATCCAACAACTGATCACAAGGACCAATCGATGGAGATATCATCTTTCTTCAACACGTACACACAGAAGATGTCCCTTAGAGATGAACTAAGTTAAGCAAAGCTTCTACCTTCCAACTCTCCAAGTTGTTGTCTAGCTCAACCAACTAGCTCAGGGATATCCAACACAGATTCTTGGAGAAGGGGTGATTTATAAGAAAACCAATTTGATCACGAACCCAACATGGCGGTCAGGGGACAACCTGGTAATACTTCCGAGAAGATAACCAGAACGTCACGAACCACCGATATGTTACTAAGCTCGAGAACAATCTTGCTTTTCAAGGCAAGACGATGTGATCAAAAGAGCAAAGGAATTCAATCCTAACTCCAAGATCGAAGAGTGCACCAGAAATAAGGACAAGGTAGCATGATCAGTCCTAGGCTGGTGATTCAATAACCAACATGCTAAGAGTGAGAGTATTGTCCATTAACTACCAAGCAACAAGGTTGCTAGGAGTATTGATTTCACACATCACAGATCACTTGTCGGCATTTCGGTTACAACGACACGGAACCGAGGAATCAACAATGATGGCGAGAAGTATCACTGCGTCAAGAGTTCATAAGAGGTGGTGCAATTCCCATGACAACCCTGACATAAAGATGGTAATACTTCAGGGTAGAACAGAATCAGAAGTTGGATTGGCATTTGATCTGCGAAATACAACTACTTTGACACAATCCTGGATATGGATGAGGTACTGGAGTTTGTTTCTCCTAGTCATTCTAGAATAGAATGGCTTGACGGACCACAAGAATAATAGACTTTGATGAACGAATGCAATGATATACCCTCGACTATCAATTGATAGACGAAGGTCGGAAACAACTAAGGAGGGACAACTCAAGGAACATACGATTTTCTAAGTTGTGGATGCATAGATTAGTATGTCGAGCGAAGCTCAAAATTTCTTCCGGATAACCCATGCGGAAAGGTAGAACTGGCAGATTCACAATGTAAAATGGAGAACTCATCAAGAGCACTCTGGTTGTGATCTTTTGGTTCAAAAGAACTTCTGCCATAAGCAGTTCATGGTATTTGGAAGAAGGAAATACCACAGACCTCGAGGACTAATGCAAAGGTTACTAATAACCTAAAGGAACGAGCAAACACTATCAACATGAAGTAGGGTGAATCTCGGGTTCAAAACCCAGGAGTAGAATACCTACTAACTAAATAACATCACGAGATGCTTTATAAATTGGTGGCCAGAATCATCACACTGGAAACACCAAACATGGCTAGATTACTAACTCTAAGATACCCTAGTGTCATAATAACAACTCCAACATATATGTCGAGGCAATAGAGTACCTCAACTCGCCGATTAGTGTGCTTAATCTGATCCAAAAGGACATCAGGAACGGGAAGAAGGGATTTGCAGATGCATCAGACTGTTTAGAAACCTGGAATGACTCGTACAGCATAACGGCTGTAAATTCTCAAAATGATTTGAGACATCCTGCAAAATGGTGGCATAACCACTCAACATCACCATATCAAGGTTCTGAGGCCAGCTATGAACATATGGAAGTAGTGGGAACTAAACTGAGGCTTGAACTCAATAATCCTAGGCAACTACGGTTTAGTAACACGTCATCCTGAGAGATAGAAGAGAAGCCTAGTTCTTAATCCCCGTAGAAAATAAGTGGTTGACTCAGATCAAAAGGGCATAAGGTAAAGGAGTAAAAAGAGCCTTACGTTCCCTTCCACAATCAATTCCCTTACATAACTAAAACATCTCTAGACACAACTTTGACCGATTTGGCTTGGTAATCCTACAAGCAGTCAGGCTCTGATACCAAAGCTGTCAGGACCCCGATTCCAAGTCACATCAATCTAGCCGGTAACACCTCATATCACTTTGCGGCCTCACGCACGGTATTCCCACGGGTGTCGCCTTACCATGGCCCGGGACCGTTTACGCCTTTCGGCTCACGTATCTGATAGTGTCGCTAGCATCCATATGACAGAGAACCCGGGCCGACATGACTAGTCGTGAACCCAAAGTGGCACTAACTTATGGGGACAGACATACGTGAATCAACATCGAGCATGTCAGTCAGCAGTGTGTGAATCCGGGCTGTAGTACTGGGCTAACAGGACTTCGGTGAACTGGGCTGTAGCAGGCTAGGCAGGACTCCCGATGTCACCGCGTGACATTTCCCCGAAGAGACAGACACAGGAACGAAGTGAATCACACGCCGGTCAGTCAAGTGTTCCGGAGCAGTAGTGCTGGGCTAGCAGGACTCCGGTGAACCGGGCTGTAACGGACTACTATGGCTCATGGAAGCACAAGACTACATTTCCCCATAAGAGAGGCTACCAAGGATAAACAACTAGGTTGTCGGATCCCACACATACCAAGCATTTCAATCATACACACAATATGCTCGATATGTGTAAATACAACATGGCATCACAACAAAACTCTATGACTCAAAGTATTTATTCATTAGGCTCCGAGGAGCGAGATATTACAAACATGGGTCTCATGACCCAACATACAGAGCATACAAGAAACAAGCACATGCGGAATCTTAACTTGTCTGAGTACAGACAACTACAAATGAAGAAGGCTGAGAAGCCTGACTATCTACAAGACCCTCACAAGGGTACAAGATCGTAGCTGAGGTAACGAGCTAAACGTCGAAGTCCATCCGGAACTACTAGTGAGACTGAAGTCTCTCTGCAAAACACAAATTAAGCAAACGTGAGTACAAATGTACCCAGCAATACTTACATCAGAACTAGCTACATATGCATCAGTATCAAGAAAGGGGTGGTGGAGTTTAACTGCAGCAAGCCAGCTTTGACTCGGTGGCAATCCTGAACTACGACTGCAAGTAACTCTTTTGAGGTGGCGCACACGAGTCCACATATTCACCATATCAATACACCACTATGGATCCGCTCCCCTCTCCCTACGAGAACGCCATCCATAGCACTCACGCTTATCTTGCGCATTTTAGAGTATCCACTTTCACTTGTCTATGAACTATGCAAGGGGTCCAAGTTTCCATATCCGAGGAATCCGGCTATTCGAATAGATAATGATAACCCTACAGGGGTGTACTTCTTCACACACGCTCTCGCCACTTACCACCATGTACACGTCGTGTATCTCGGCAACCTTCAAGCGAAAGCCTGGTGAGGGAGTCGGCCACGACCTGACTGACCACACAAGTCTCTAGTCCAGGTTTATCACCTATTCGGGTTCCATCCGCAAGGAGATCCGGACGGGGTGTCGCTCATGGCCCCAAACGATGTGTACAGGGTTCCCAAGCCCACCATCCGGGTGCCACTTGGTACACCGGGCCACTGTTCCTAGTCTGTCCCAAGCCCACCTGTACCAGGTGCCACTTGGTAGACTACTAACACTACCTACAAACACCAGAAACTAGTTGCAACTCCTGGACAGAGATCGGGTTGATTAATAAGTCGAGAGGGGCACTTAAGCATTCCAATGCGTGGTAGTAGCTGTTCATGGATCACAAACACAAAACTCAGTTCCTAAGGACGGCTTCAATGAGACAACCCACCATGTACTCCTACATGGCCTCTCACCGATACCTTTACCAAATCGTGTTCACACACTTAGCTCACAACAGTAGGACATGTTCTCACACCTCTAATTCATCCCCGATGAATCAGACCTCACTCAACTCTAAGCAATAACAGGCATGACAAACAAGCATGAATGAGTAGGCACACCAGGGCTCAAACAACTCCTACTCATGCTAGTGGGTTTCATCTATTTACTGTGGCAATGACAGGTCGTGCAAAGGAAAGGGGTTCAACTACAGCAGCATGTAACAGTTGAATCGTTGTTGTCCTAATGCAGTAAAAGAGAGCAGGAGCGAGAGAGTGGCATTGTATCGGAATGAACAAGGGGGTTTTGCTTGCCTGGCACTTCTGAAGATATTATAACTCTTCATCGGTGTCATCGAACTCATTGTCGGGAATGCCTACCGAGAGGGGACAAGCACCGGCAACAGAGAGGGAGCACAATCACTGCAATGCACAATATGATGCATGATCATGACATGGCAAGATGTTGTGATTTGAGCTACTGCAACTAAAACCAGATTAAATGAAGTTGGTTTGAACCAAAGATTCAAATTCAACTCCATATGTGATTATTTAAATGCCACTTATTTTATTTGACCTGATCAGTAGGCATAAGTTGTTCAAACATGCATGATAATGCCATAATCAGATTCTTTAGATTTTTTTGATCATTTTTCATATATAAATTATTTGATCTGGAGCTACGTTTGATTTTCTATGAATTTTAGAAGTTTTGGGTATTTTCTGAAATAAATAAATCATTTCGGATTTATTTAAAATCCCAGAAAACATTTACTACGTAAGCATGACGTCGGTGTGACATCAGCAAGTCAACAGAGGTGGTCCAAGTCAAACCTGACTAGTGGGACCCACACGTAAGTGAAACAGGGCAGGGACAGAGGCTGACTGGTGGGTCCGGTTCAACGATGACGTGGCCTGGTCAAACTAACTCGTCAGGCCGACTATATTAATCTAAGCTAAACAGGGAATAAATCCCGGGTTAATTAAGGCATGAGCCCACAATCAGTGAGAGAGGGGTTAGTTAGTGGCGTCATTAGCCACTAATGACGGCGCCACATCGACACGGCCGGAGTTAAGCCGCCGGCGACCTTCCCGCGCGGCGGAGTCCACATGGGACAGCGCTACAGGAGGCGGCTAGGCGAGAGAAGGGCACAGGGAGGAGGCCCTCGCTCGCGCGCATCCAACGGAGCAGGTGGGAGACCGTGGGGTGGACGGAGCTCGCCGGAAGTGAGCTCGCGGCAGCGCCGGAGTTCGGGTGAGTGCGGGGTTGCAGCTGCAGCGCTCGACCGAGCAAACGGAGTGGCTAGGCAGCCTCCTGGAGGCGCTAGGAGCGTGTCAGTGCCCCTAGAGCGTGCAGGAGAGGCTCTGGAGCGCGGGCTCGCCGGCCATGGCGGACGGCAGCCTCGGTTTCACGGGCGATGAGGGTAGAGGAAGAAATCGAGCAGGGGAGGATGGGGGAAATGACTAGTAGCTCACAGCGCGTCGCCTGAAGTACTCATCATCTCGGGGTGGCTCTGGAGACGACGGAGTGGCGACGGCGATTGCCGGCGCTGGAGCTTGAAGATGATGTCGATGGCGGCGATACGGTGCGTCTCCGGTTGCTTGGCTCGTCGAGGAGGCATACATGACGGAGGCGGATCCCATGGGCACGTCAGAGGGGCGAGGGGGTGGCGGTGGCTGTGACTACGGCGAACGGCGGCGACGGCGGTTCTCGATCTCGCTTGGGGCCGAGAGATAGAGGAGGGGAGGAGCTCCAGGGAGAGAGGGGAAAGTGCCAGGGGACCGAGGAGGGTCGCGTGGCGATGCTAGAAGGGCCGAGGCGTTGCGGTGGAAGCAGGAGGTGGCGTGCGCACGTCGGGCACGCGCTCGCGTCCTCCTGGCGCGAGGTGGACGACGACTGGCAGCACCAGGTGGGCTGGGCCGGCTAGCTACAGTAGCAGGCCACAAGGTAAGCTAAGGTAGAAGCCCAGGTGGTTTTCTCTCTCTCTCTCTCTTTCTAGCTAATTCTTTCTGTTTCTATTTTCTGTAACTTCAGGGCTTTATTAAAAATGCCAGGGCATTTCCAAAAATCATGAAACTAATCATGGCTACTATTTATAATATATCCAACAGTAAACATTTTAGTTTATGATTATTTGAGCATTTAAAATATTTTATAGCATTTAAATGCCCAAATGCAAATATAGGGATGGCACCCACAGGGCATGGGTACGGGTGGAGCCATCCCATACCCTTACCCGTAAACCCCGAACTTACCCATCACCCGTACCCATACCCGTCAAGGGTATAATTTTTTTCCCATACCCATCACCCGACAAGGTATATGGGTACCCACGGGTAAAAAAACCCGCGTTTACAACACATCGATTGAGTAGAAAATAGTTGTAAAAAGCAACATATAATCATAAATTATGAATAGCAACACATTTTAAACAACAATGTACAACAACGTATTGTAACAAAAACACATTCTCATAAACAAAAATACTAGCCTATAAAGTGACACATAAAAATGTTAAACAACAACACATAATCACGAATAAGAACACATAGGCATACACTATAAGTTCACAAAATCATGATAAATTATAGAGATAATTTGACTACACATTAGAGTTTTTACCTAGCGCGATTAGGAGGGGAAATTAATACATTAGGATATTAAAGGAAACCCATTTGTTAACATTTTAGATGGGTATATGGGTACGCGGGCATGGGTTATACGATCCCATACCCGTACCCTCTCTACCCGATGGGTATGGTATTTTGCCATTTAAGTACCCATGGGTAAATTTATGTCACATACCCTTACCCTAATAGGGTTTTACCCGCAGGGTGTGCGGGTAATGGGTACCCATTGCCATCCCTATGCAAATACTATATGATTTAATTCAGTGACCCTCTGTTGTCCTAGAAAAGTGTGCACCATTTTTGTCAAAGGTTCTAGAACAAGACAAAGATGATGAACATTGTAGAAGGGCATTTCAGGTTCATTGAAAAAGTATTTTAGTAACCCTAGTTGGTTTGAGTGGTGCTGGGGGTTTCTGTCATCCCCATTTCAAGTTTATGAGAAAATTAAACATGATTATATGATGATCATGCAAGGACAAGCAAAGGCTAAGCTAGTGTTGTGACACTTGACAACAAATAGGAAGAAGCGCTCATCCAGTTCCTCCATGAGAACTGGGACATCTTTGCATGGAAACCATCTGACATGCCGGGTGTACCCAGGGGACTGGATGAGCACCGTTTGCACATCGACCCAAAAGTGAAACCTGTCAAAGAGCATCTCCGTCGGTCCCGCCATGGAGAAGAGGAAGGCAATTGGCGATGAAGTGGCTCGGCTTCTGGTAGCTGAGTTCATCCGCGAGATATACCACTCCGAGTGGCTCACCAATATTGTTATTGTCCCTAAGAAAGATGATTCACTTCGTATGTGCATCAATTTCAAGCACATCAATGGGGCCTGCCCGATAGACCATTTCCCTCTCCCCCGCATCGACCAGATTGTCGACTCGACTGCAGGGTGTGAGCGTTTGTCCTTTTTTGACGCATCTTCCGGGTACCATCAGATCCAACTGTATGGACCCGATGAAATAAAAACAACCTTCATCACCCATTCGGGTTTTTTTTTGCTATATTACCATGCCTTTTGGTCTCAAGAATGTTGGCGCCACATTCGTGCGCATGATTCAGAAGTGCCTCTCGCTCAAATCAGTCGGAATGTGGAAGCATACATGGATGACATCGTGGTCATGTCACGTAAAGGTTCCTACCTACTAACAAATCTCGCTGAAACCTTTGCCAACTTAAGAAGATATGATATCAAGCTCAACCCGTCAAAGTGCACATTCAGAGTCCCAAGAGGGAAGTTACTCGGTTTCCTCGTTTCTGAACGAGGGATCGACGCAAACCCGGAAAAGGTTGGAGCGACTCAGACGTGGTGGTTAATCAAGTGATGAAGGAATGGGATATCAGGAGCCCAGCTATGACTGGTTATTGCAACGCAGTGAGAAATCTGGAGAAGAAGTTTGAAGGGTTGGAGCTCCACCACATACCTCAAATCAAGAATCAAGCTCCTGATGATCTGGCAAAGTTAGGATCCACTCGAAAACCTATACCCAGCAATGTGTTCCTGGAGCATCTCCGCACCCCGTCTGTTCAAGAAGATACCTTTACGGAAGAGCCCGCACAACCGATAAGTTCAACCAATCCGATTGAAATTGATGTCCCAGATGTAGTCGACCTGATCATGGAAGTTTTGGTAATCACCCCCGACTGGACGGTACCATATATTGCGTATCTGCTCAGAAAGGAACTCCCACAGGATGAAGATGAGGCCCGTCCGATCATCCGTTGATCCAAAGCCTTGATAGTGATAGGTGAACAACTTTATAGAGAAAGTGTTACTGGAGTTGCTCAGCATTGCATCTCCCCAGAAGAAGGTCGAATGATCCTAAATGAGATCCACTTAGGGACCTGTGGTCACCATGCGTCCTCTCGGACCATCATGGCCAAAGCATACCGAGTAGGATTCTACTGGCCGTGTGCAAATGAGATGGTGAAAGATATAGTCGACAAGTGCGAAGGCTGCCAGTTCTACTCAAACATGTCTCACAAGCCTGCGTCTGCTTTGAAGACTATTCCACTCATCTAGCCGTTTGCAGTTTGGGGGTTGGACATGGTTGGACCTTTCAAGACTGGCAGAAGTGGTTTCACTCATTTGCTTGTGGCAGTCGACAAATTCCCCAAATGGATTGAAGCTAAGCCTATCAAGAATCTTGATTCAAGCACTACCATCAGTTTCATCAGAGAGCTGATATTCAGATATGGAGTCCCTCACAGTATTATTACAAATAACGGCTCCAACTTTCATTCTGATGAGTTCAGAGCGTTTTGCGCTTCCCAAGGCACTCGGGTTGACTACGCATCTGTTGCGCACCCGCAGTCGAATGGGCAAGCAAAAAGGGCGGATTGTTTGATCCTCAAGGGCTGAAACCCCGACTGATGCGTGACCTCAAGCATGCTGCTAGAGCCTGGGTGACTGAATTGCCATCAGTCCTATGGGGACTGAGAACAACTCCCAACCGGTCGACTGACCGGACTCCTTTCTTCATGGTGTATGGTGCTGAAGCTATGCTTCCGAGTGACTTGCTGCACAACACCCCCCGAGTGGAACTCTTCTCAGAAGCTAAAGCTGAACAGGCACGCCAAGATGTGGTTGATCTCTTGGAGGAAGAACGAGCGATGGCTCTGATCTGATCGACCATTTATCAACAAGACCTGCGTCGATCCCATGCCCGAAATGTCAGAGGTTGAGCATTCCAAGAAGGAGACCTTGTGTTACGAGTGCACCAGAAATGACCTCACAAACTCGCGCCGGCTTGGGAAGGACCCTTCATCATCACTAAGGTGCTCCACAATGGAGTGTATCACCTCTACAACATAACCAAGAAAGAAGATGAGCCACGCTCTAATCAGAGACTTTTAGGATCTTCTTTACATCAGGTAAATCTGTCGGCCCGGATTTGCTCCGTCGTTTTTATACCTAAACACTCAGATCGATGAGTTTTAATTAGAATCCTTCAGTTTGCTTATCAAAGACAAGATTTTTTGCAGTATCTTAATGATTGTTACCCTTCAAGCATATGTATTCAAATCCCCCAGTGGGTGGCTTAGCCGCGAATCTGATTCGCCTGAGTTTCAAAAACATTTTGAGTGAAGAGCAACCCTCTCACTCGGGAGCTTAGTTGCGAACCCGATTCGCCTAAGTTACAAAACTACTCCGAGTGGAGAGAAATCCTCCCACTCGGGGGCTAAGCTGCGACTCCGTACTCGCCTAAGACACAAAACTACAACGAGTGGAGAGCAATCCTCCCACTCGGGGGCTTAGCTGCGACCCCGTACTAGCCTAAGTTACAAAACTACTTCGAGTGGAGAGCAATCCTCCCACTCGGGGGCTTAGTTGCGACACCGTACTTGCCTAAGTTACAAAACTACTCCGAGTGGAGAGCAATCCTCCCACTCAGGGGCTTAGCTGCGACCCCGTACTCGCCTAAGTTACAAAACTACTTCAAGTGGAGAGCAATCCTCCCACTCGGGGGCTTAGCTGCGGCCTCGTACTCTCCTAAGTCACAAAACTACTCCGAGTGGAGAGCAATCCTCCCACTCGGGGGCTTAGTTGCGATCCCGTAGTCGCCTAAGTTAAAAAACTACTCTGAGTGGAGAGCAACCTTCCCACTCAGGGGCTTAGCTGCGATCCCGTACTTGCCTAAGTTAAACTACTCCGAGTGGAGAGCAACCCTCCCACTCGGGGGCTTAGCTGCGATCTCGTACTCGCCTAAGTTAAAAAACTACTCCGAGTGGAGAGCGATCCTCCCACTCGGGGGCTTAGCTGCAATCCTGTACTCGGCTAAGTTAAACTACTCTGAGTGGAGAGCAACCCTCCCACTCGGGGCTTAGCCGCGATCCCGTACTCGCCTAAGTTAAACTACTACTAGTGGAGACGAACCCTCCCACTCAGGGGCTTAGCTGTGATCCCATACTCGCCTAAGTTACAAAACTACTCCGAGTGGAGAGCGATCCTCCCACTCGGGGGCTTAGCTGCGATCCCGTACTCACCTAAGTTAAAAAAAAACTACTCCGAGTGGAGAGCAACCCTCCCACTCGAGGGCTTAACTGTGATCCCGTACTCGCCTAAGTTAAACTACTTCGAGTGGAGACCAACCCTCCTACTCGGGGGCTTAACTGCGATCCCGTACTCGCCTAAGTTACAAAACTACTCCGAGTGGAGAGCGATCCTCCCACACGGGGGCTTAGCTGTGATCCCGTACTCGCCTAAGTTAAAAAACTACTCCGAGTGGAGAGAAATCCGCCCACTCGGGGGCTTAGCTGCAATCCCGTACTCGCCTAAGTTAAAAAAACTACGTCGAGTGGAGTGCTATCCTCTCACTCAGTAGCTTGGTTGCACTTAGAGCTGCACCACAAGTACAATGTCCGGTTGCACACGGAGCTGCGCCACAAGTACAACGTCCGGATGCACTCAGATCTGCGCCACAAGTACAATGTCCGGTTGCACTTGGAGCTACACCGCAAATACAATGACTGGATGCTCTCAGAGCTGCGTCACAAGTACAACGTCTGGTTGTACTCGGAGTTGTGCCACAAGTACAATGTCAACCCCGAGTGGGGAGCGACCCGTTCGCTCGGAGTTTCAGTTGTTATTCCCAATTCATTCGAAGTCAAAAAACTCAAAGGTGATGAAGACAAAGCAATTGCATTTAGAGGAAAAAAAACCAAGTTTGGATAAAATCCATGAAAGTTCTGAACCACCAGCAGAAGTACTCGAGCGTCAAGCCCGAAAGAGTTTTAACGATTACAAAATCACTCGGCATCCCGAGGCAAATTGAATCAAGCTATCAAGTTTTTCACTCGGCAGGAGAAGGACTAGATGGCTCGGCGAACTCATTCAGGTCGATTCCATCCACGATGCGAGTAGCAGCCTCGATGGAGGTCTCCATAAAGGATTGGAATTGAAGCCTCTTGGTATTGGTGACCTTGAGAGCCGCCAACTTCTCTTCTCTAACTTCTTTGTAATGAACACGGACCAGAGACAAAGCCACGTCAGCACCGCAATGAGTAAACGACTTCTTCCATGCCTGCACCCAACCAGGGATTTAATTGAGCCAAGTCATCAGAGAATCAAGGTCATTTTGGAACGTCACTCTTGGCCATAGTTCTGTGTCGATCCGTGACACCGCTGATGTCTCTTGAAGCTACGTTGGTATTTCCCCAAAGAGGAAGGGATGATGCAGCACATCGGCAGTAGGTATTTCCCTCAGATATGAAACCAAGGTCATCGAACCAGTAGGAGAACCAAGCAACACAACGTTAATAGCCCCTGCACACAGATAACAAATCCTCGCAACCCAACATGTTAAAGGGGTTGTCAATCCCTTTCTAGTAACGGTGCTAGAAATTTGTGCGTGACGGTAAAAAGGTTGTAATAGATTGGATAAATAGATCGCAAATAAAATAAAGTGCAGCAAGATATTTTTGGGTTTTTGGATTAATAGATCTAAAAATAAAAGCAAATAAAAATAGATTGCAAAGGCAAATATATGAGAAAGAAGACCCGGGGGCGTAGGTTTCACTAGTGGCTTCTCTTGAGAAAAATAGCAAAGCGGTGGGTGAACAAACTACTGTTGGGAAATTGATAGAACTTCAAATAATTATAACGATATCTAGGCAATGATCATTATATAGGCATCACCTCCAAAATTAGTAGACCGACTCCTGCCTGCATCTACTACTATTACTCCACACATCGATCGCTATCCAGCATGCATCTAGTGTATTAAGTTCATGGAGAAACAGAGTAATGAAATCAGAACGATGACATGATGTAGACAATATCTATCTATGTAGAAATAGACCCCCATCGTTTTATCCTTAGTAGCAACGATACATACGTGTTGTTTCCCTTTCTGTCACTAGGATCAAGCACCGTAAGATCAAACCCACTACAAAGCACCTCTTCCCATTGTAAGATAAATACATCAAGTTGGCCAAACAAAACCCAAATATCGGATAAGAAACACAAAGCTATAAGAGATAATGCATAAAAGAGATCAAAGAAACTCAAATACTTTCATGGATATAAAAAGATAGATCTGATCATAAACTCAAAGTTCATCGATCCCAACAAACACATTGCAAAAGAGTTACATCATATGGATCTCCAAGAGACCATTGTATTGAGAATCAAGAGAGAGAGATGAAGCCATCTAGCTACTAACTACGGACCCGAAGGTCTAGAAAGAACTACTCACGCATCATCGGGTAGGCACCAATGGAGGTGGTGAACCCCATCCGAGATGGTGTCTAGATTGGATCTGGTGGTTCTGGACTCTGCGGCGGCTGGATGAATATTTTGTCGACTCCCCTAGGGTTCTGGAAATATTGGGATGCGGTCCGGGGGGCACAACCCACCAGGGCGCGCTGGCGCGCCCTGGTGGGTTGTGCCCCCCTCGGGGCACCCCCCAGGCGCAGGAAGGGCCCGTTGTGTTCCTTTTGGCCCATCAAAATTCTTCGTAAAGTTTTGTGGCATTTGGACTCCGTCTGATATTGATTTTCTGCGATGTAAAAAACACGGAAAAAACAGGAACTGACACTTAGCACTATGTCAATAAGTTAGTACCAAAAAATGATATAAAATGACTATAAAATGATTATAAAACATCCAAGATTGATAATATAACAGCATGGAACAATCCAAAATTATAGATACGTTGGAGACATATCATCATCCCCAAGCTTAACTCCTACTCGTCCTCGAGTAGGTAAGTGATAAATTTTTTTGATGTGTAATGATGCCTATCATGTCATATCATATTCTTTTCTTTATAGCATGGACAATTGGACTTTTAGTTGTTCAAAGCAATAGTCTAGTTTTGACATGATAATTTAGATACTCAAGCATATCAACAAGCAACCATGTCTTTCAAAATATCAACGCTAAAATAAGTTATCCCTAGCCCATCATGCTCAAACATTGATCCATTCATGAAACACACTCAATATTAGCTACACCCAATACTTAAGTACGATCATATTGCCTCCTAGTTTGTGCTTTTATAAGAGAATATGGAGACTCAAAATAAAAATTGCATAAAGTAAAAGAAAGGCCCTTCGTAGAGCAAAGTAGGGATTAGTAGAGGTGCCAGAGCTCAAGGCGAAAAACTTAGAGATAAAAACATTTTGAGAGGTGTATCCATCCCACCAACGAAAACGACTTAGAGTTCTCAATACTTTCCATGCATAGATATATCATAGGCGGTTCCCAAACAAAAAATAAAGTTTATTCCTTTTTCCACCATACTTTCACTTTCCATGGCTAGTCGTATCCATGGTTGCCCTCCATACCAACACTTCCTAAGGAATTTATTGTTTGACAACATAAAGTAAATTCATTTTTTTTTGCATTTCGGGACTGGGCATCCCTAATACCTTTGCCTTACTCTCGTGCAATGACAAGTGCATAAACACTCATCTTGAGTATAGCACATCTAGCATGGAAAATATTAGCCACCCCTCACCGCTCCGTGAGCGAAACAAACACAAAAAAGAGAAGTTTATTTTTGAAAATTAGAGATGGCACATGCAAATTTTCTTAGAACGACAAAAGAATACCTCATATAGGTAGATATAGTGGACTCATGTGGCAAAACTAGGTTAAAGGTTTTTGGAAGCACAAGTAGTGATCATACTTAGTGCCAAATGAAGGCTAGCAAAATATTGGGAAGCGACCAACTAAGAAACAGATAATCTCATAAGTAAGCATTAAGCATAAATAACACCAAATAATGCTCCACAAGTAGGATATAATTTCATTGCATGACTATTGACTTTCGTACTTGCATAGGGAATCACAAACCTTAACACCAATATTCTTACTAAAGCATAATTACTCATCAAGATGACTCACATATCACATCATCATATCTCAAAACTATTACTAAGAATAAAGTTTATTTTGTCCAATGATCTTCATGAAAGTTTTTATTATGTCCTTCTTGGATATCTATCACTTTGGGACTAATTTTCATGTGTTTATTTTGACAAGCTCCAACAAATATAAGTGAAGCAAGAGAGAATTTCTTGAGAATTTTACTAACTCTCAAATAAATCTAAGTGAATCAGGAGAGCATTTCTTCAAAAATACTAAAGCACACCATGCTCAAAAAAATATAAGTGAAGCACTAGAGCAAGTCCATTGCTCATAAAAATTTAAGTGAAGCATAGAGAGCAATTCTAACAAGTCATGACATAATTTTGGCTCTCTTAAATAGGTGTGTCCAGCAAGGATTGATGACTTAAAACACAAAATAAAACAAGAAAAGACTCATATCATACAAAACACTCCAAGCAAAACACATATCATCTGATGAATAAAAATATAGTTTTAAGTAAAATACCGATGACCGTTGGAAGAAAGCGGGGATGCCACTCGGGGGCATCCCCAAGCTTAGTTGGTTGCTCATTTTTGGATAATAGCTTGGGATGCCGGGGCATCCCCAAGCTTAGGCTCTTCCATCCTTCCTTCATCCATCATAAGATAACCCAAAACTTGAAAACTTCAATCACACAAAACTCAACAAAACCTTCGTGAGATCCGTTAGTATAAGAATAATAAACCACTACTATAAGTATTGTATCAAACAAATTCATATTTTGTTTTTGTATTATATCTATTGTATTCCAACTTTCTATGGCAAAAACTCATCAAAGAAAACCATAGAGCCATCAAAAAAAGCACACAACACAAAGAAAACAGAATCTATCAAAACAGAACAGTTTGTAGCAATCTGACTATTTCGAATACTTTTGTAACTCCAAAAATTCTGAAAAATTAGGACGACCTGAGAAATTTTTATATTGTTCTACTCCAAGTGGAATGGGTATTTTATCTCTCTTTGGTAAAAAATGAAAATTAATTTCGTGAGCGTAAAAGTTTCTGTTTTTCAGCAAGACAAACAACTATCACCTAAGAAGATCCTAAAGGATTTACTTGGCACAAACACTAACTAAAACATAAAAACACAATCATAACAGTAGCATAATTGTGTGAAAACACAAAAACCGAAAGCAAAAAGCAAAAATAAAATTTATTCATTGGGTTTCCTCCCAACAAGCGCTATAGTTTTATGCCCTTAGCTAGGCATAATGCAAGTATCTAAGTTTTGTCATTTTGGTTCGAGATCCATAAGATGCCCTCATGATTGATTAATAAGGTGGCTTAAATATAGTTCTAGGAAAGTGTTCCATACCCTTCCTCAAAGGAAATTGGAACTTAATATTGCCTTCTTTCATATCAATCACGGCACCGATAGTGCGTAAAAATGGTCTACCAAGAATAATTGGACAAGACGGATTGCAATCAATATCAAGAAAAATAAAATCTATGGGCACATAATTCCTATTTGCAAGAAAAAGAACATCATTAATTCTTCCCATAGGCTTTTTAATAGTAGAATTCGCCAAGTGCAAATTCAAAGAACATTCTTCAAGATTAGTAAGACCAAGCACATCACATAAAGATTTCGGAATTGTAGAAACACTAGCACCGAAGTCACACAAAGCAAAACACTCATAATTTTTAATCTTGAATTTGATAGTAGGTTCCAATTCATCATGCAATTTTCTAGGAATTGAAACTTCTAATTCCAATATTTCTTCAAGAGCTTTCATCATAGCATCAACAATATGTTTAGTAAAAGTTTTATTTTGTTCATAAGCATGGGGTGAATTTATCATGGATTGCAACAAAGAAATACAATCAATCAAAGAGCAAGTATCATAATTAAAGTCTTTGTAATCCAAAAGAGTGGGCACATCACTAGCTAACATTTTGACCTCTTCAAACCCACTTTCATCAATTTTTTCAACAAGATTTTCACCCTCCGAAATATTGGCACGCCTTCTACCTAAAGTTGACTCTTCTCCAGTCCATTTTTCATCAATATTAACTTTACTAAACAAGGAATCAATATAAGAAACACCAATCATTTTAAGATCTTCATCACTTTTGCGAAAGAAATCACTAGAAAACGTTTTTTTCTAAAAATTCTCTTTTAGCTCTAAGCATAGCGATTCTTTTCTTACTTTCATCCATAGAAACATAAAGAGATTTATTTGATTCATCTACTTTAGGCATAAAAATTTTCATCTTGAGATTTTCCACATCATGAGCAATTCTATCAACACTTCTAGACAAATCATCAATCTTACCCAACTTTTCTTCTATGGAAGTGTTGAAAACTTTTTGAGTGTTGATAAATTCTTTAATATTATTCTCAAGATCAGAGGTGTTCCTATTATTATTATAAGATTGATTTCCATAGGAATTATCATAATTATTAGAGGAATTACTAGGAAAAGGCCTAGGATTGAAATTACCTCTATAAGCATTGTGGTTGAAATTATTTCGAGAGATAAAATTCACATCTATGGCATCACTATATTGATCAATCAAAGTAGACAAAGGCATATCATTAAGATCAATAGGAGCACTTCTACTAGCAACCAATTTCACAAGAGCATCAACTTTTTTTCACTCAAAGAAGAAATTTCTTCAACCGAATTAACTTTTTTACTAGTAGGAGCTCTTTCGGTATGCCATTGCGAATAATTTTCCATAATATTATCAAGAAATTTGGTTACTTCACCCAAAGTAATTTCCATAAAAGTACCACCCATAAAAGTAACATTGAAGGTTTTCAGCCATAGGCCGAAGTGGGGCCTGATGCGGAGAAAGGCCTCGCACACGACGATAAACGCCGAGATGTTGAGGATGAAGTTGGGGGCCAGATCATGAAAATCCAGCCCGTAGTAGAACATGAGCCCGCGGACAAATGGGTGGAGGGGAAATCCCAGTCCGCGGACGAAATGGGTAAGAAAAACTACCCTCTCATGGGGTTCGGGCGTAGGGATGATCTGCCCCGCATCTGGCAGCCGGTGCGCGATATCCGCGGCCAGGTATCCGGCTACCCGTAACTTTGCGATGTGCTCCTCCGTTATGGAGGAGACCATCCAATTGCCTCCTGCTCCGGACATGCTTGGAGTGGTTTGAGAAGGAGAACGCGAACTTGGGCGTTGGAGCTCGAGTGCGTGAGAATGGATAAGCAAGGAGGTAGAAGGCATTGGTAAAAGGGGGTGAATCCTTGTCCCTTTATAAGGGCGGAAGAGGCGATGCGCCTCCCCACCTTCCTGGTAAAATCGCTTATTCCCCAGGCGCCGTAATTGATGGCGCGGTTGGGTTACCCACGTCTGTATTGATGAGAATCCCGTAATAAGGGGGGCACGATCTCTACTTTCACAAGACGTATCAAGAAAACCGCCCCGCGATGTGTGCGGTGCTGGTTGAGAAAAATGGTTCCGATAATGACCGGGCCATGACATGATGTCGTGCTGTCAAAATGCGTCAGCAGATTAGATTCGTGGAAATATTATTCTCTCTACGGTGGTATGTGGAAATTATTTTGCAGAGCCGGACACTATCCTTGGGTCCAAAATCTTTTATGGAGTATTCGGAGGAGGAACCCGCCTTGCAATGCCGAAGACAAAACTGCACGCCGGACTCATCGCCATTGAAGCCTGGTTCAGGAGCTACTGAGAGAGTCCTGGATTAGGGGGTCTCCGGACAGCCGGACTATATCCTTCGGCTGGACTGTTGGACTATGAAGATACAAGATTGAAGACTTCGTCCTGTGTCCGGATGGGACTTTCCTTGGCATGTAAGGCAAGCTTGGCAATACGGATATGTAGATCTCCTCCCTTGTAACCGACTCTGTGTAACCCTAGCCCCCCCCCGGTGTCTATATAAACCGGAGGATTTAGTCTGCAGGACAACATACAATCAGACCATAGGCTAGCTTCTAGGGTTTAGCCTCTACTATCTCGTGGTAGATCAACTCTTGTCATACTCATATCATCAAGAACAATCAAGCAGGACGTGGGGTATTACCTCCTTCAAGAGGGCCCGAACCTGGGTAAACATCGTGTCCCTTGCCTCCTGTTACCATCCGCCTTAGATGCACAGTTCGGGACCCCCTACCCGAGATCTGCCGGTTTTGACACCAACAACAATGCTATGTGGAACACCATAACGGTGTACCACGCCGGATATGAAATCTATAATCGGCCCAGCCTCGGCCGTTTTGACTGGTTTGGCCTCTATCCACTTAGTGAATTTATCCACCATGACCAGCATATACTTTCTCTTATGGCTTTCTCCTTTAAGGGGTCTGACCATATCGAGTCCCCAGACCGCAAAAGGCCAAGTGATGGGGATTGTTTGTAAGGCAGTGGGGGCATATGGCTTTGGTTGCCGAAGAGTTGGCATCCGACGCAATGTTGGACAAGGTCCTGTGCATCTGCTCGGGCCGTCGGCCAATAAAACCCTGTACGGAAGGCGTTGCTAACAAGGGCCCAAGCTACGGCGTGGTGACCACCGAGTCTGGCGTGAATTTCAGCCAAGAGCTGCCGCCCCTCTTCCTCGGAGATACATCTTTGAAGAACTCCGGTAGCGCTTTTCTTATAGAGATCTCTCTCATGAACCTTGTAGGCCTTCGAACACCGGATAATGCAGCGGGCCTCATTCTGATCCTCGGGAAACTCCTTCTTATTAAGGTAGGCCAAGAAGGGTTCGGTCCATTGGGCAATGACTGACATAATGAGATGGGTCGACGGTGTTATTTTGGTGGTTGAGCCTCCGACGATATCGGTGTGTTTAGAATCTGGGGTTGTGTTCGGATCCGGACTAGTGTTGCCGCCCTCCCCCTGCCACACCACGGATGGCTTAAAAAGCCTTTCTAGAAAAATGTTAGGTGGGACGGGGTCGCGCTTAGCGCCTATGCGAGCAAGAACGTCCGCCGCTTGATTACTTTCTCGGGCGGCATGATGGAACTCGAGTCCCTCGAACCGAGCCGACATTTTTAGGACGGCATTACGATAAGCTGCCATCTTTGGGTATTTGGCATCGAAGTCTCCATTTATTTGAGATATTGCGAGGTTTGAGTCCCCGCGCACTTCCAGGCGTTGTATGCCCATGGAGACAGCCATCCGGAGACCATGCAATACGGCCTCGTATTCGGCTACATTATTGGAGTCGGTGTATAGTATTTGGAGTAAGTACTGAATGGTGTCTCTAGTAGGGGACATTAAAATGACGCCCGCTCCTAGTCCTGCCAGCATTTTGGAGCCGTCGAAATACATAACCCAATTGGAATATGTGTCGTACTCTTTAGGGAGTTCGGCCTCTGTCCATTCGGCAATGAAGTTAGCTTTATATGTAATGTCAAATGGGTGGAGCTCAATGGCCCATTTGGCAATCTAGCCCGTGGCATCGCGGTTGTTTATTATATCGTTGAGTGGTACTTCGGAAGCCACCATGATCGAACACTCCTGGAAGTAGTGTCGTAGCTTTCGGGATGCCATGAAGACCGCGTATGCTATGTTTTGATAATGGGGGTACTGGGATTTGCATGGTGTAAGGATAGTGGATATGTCGTATACTGGCTTCTGAAGCGGGAATTTGTGTCCGTCCTGTTCTCGTTCAACGACGAGTAAGGCGCTCACCACCTGATGTGTTGCTGATATGTATAGCAACATGGGTCCGCCGACGTTTGGTGTGGCCAGGATTGGGTTGCTCGCTAGAAGGGTTTTTATTTCTTCCAGTCCGGCTGTTGCCGCGTCCGTCCACTCGAAGTGATCGGTTCGCCATAGAAGACGATAGAGTGGTAGTGCCTTTTCTCCTAATCTGGAGATAAAGCGGCTTAGAGCTGCCACGCAACCCGCGAGTTTTTGGACTTGTTTAAGGTCTGTTGGCGTAGCCAATTGTGACAGAGCTCGGATTTTGGCTGGATTTGCTTCAATTCCTCTATTGGAAACGATGAAGCCTAGCAGCTTTCCTGCGGGGACAACAAAAACACACTTTTTCGGATTGAGCTTAATGTCATATGTGTGGAGGTTGTCAAATGTGAGGCGTAGGTCATCTATTAGTGTTTCAACGTGCCTTGTCTTGATTACGACGTCATCCACATAGGATTCAACTGTTTTTTCTGGTCTGTTTCTCCAGGCATGTTTGGATCATGCGTTGATAAGTGGCACCGGCGTTCTTGAGTCAGAAGGGCATGGTGTTGAAGCAGAATGGCCCATATGGGGTGATGAATGTTGTTGCAGCTTGATCGGACTCCTTCAATTTAATTTGATGGTATTCGAAATATGCGTCAAGGAAGCATAATGAGTCGTGTCCTGCAGTAGCATCAATGATCTGGTCAATGTGGGGGAGGGGGAAGGGATCCTTAGGGCAAGCCTTGTTGAGGTCTTTCAAATCGATGCACATGTGCCAGGACTTGTTCTTCTTTGGCACCATCACCAGGTTTGCCAACCAGTCCGGTTGTTTAATTTCTCTAATGAATCCTGCCTCGATTAGCTTGGCTAGATCCTGCCCCATAGCTTGACGTTTGGGTTCGGAAAAGCGCCGGGGTATTGGCTTGACCGGTTTATATCCCTTCAGTATATTGAGGTTGTGTTCGGCCAACTCATGTGGGATTCCTGGCATATCAGAAGGGTGCCAGGCGAATATATCCCAATTCTCGTGCAGGAACTCTCGTAGCGCGGCGTCAACCGTTGGGTCTAGTTGTGCTCCAATGGATGTTGTATTCTTGGGGTCCGTTGGATGGACTTGGAATTTGACTATTTCTTCTGCTGGTTTGAAGGAGGTTGATTTGGGTCGTTTGTCTAGGACCACATCATCCCTATCCACCATCGAGCGCAACGCGGTTAATTCTTCGGCCGTGAGGGCTTCAGATAATTCCTCGAGGGCCAGGGATGCGGTTTTATACTCGGCACGGAGTGCTATGTCCGGATCACTAGCTAGAGTGATTATACTGTTGGGCCTAGGCATCTTAAGCTTCATGTATCCATAATGGGGTACCGCTTGGAAGCACGTAAATGCATCTCGCCCTAAGAGGGTGTGATATCCGCTGTTGAAAGGGGCCACTTGGAAGGTTATTTCTTCGGACCGATAGTTCTCCGGTGTGCCGAATACCACGTCGAGTGTGATTTTTCCCGCACACCGTGCCTCCCGACTGGGAATGATTCCTCGGAAGGTCATGTTGCTTTGCTCGATGTGGCTCCTGTCTATTTCCATTTTTTGTATTGTATCCTCATAGATGAGGTTTAGTCCGCTGCCGCTGTCCATGAGAACCTTGGTGAGTCGAAAGCCATCCACAATTGGGCTGAGGACCAAGGCAGCTAGTGCTCGGATTGTCCTGTATTTTGGCTCATCGCCAGCATTAAAGCTTATCGCCATGTTGTTCCAAGGGTTTATTGTTGCAATCTGGCAGACTTCAGCGAGTTCGCGGAGTGCCCTTTTGCGCCTATTGTTTGAGGCGAATGTCTCGAAGACCGTCAATACTTTGAGGTCGTCGTCTTCTGGGGGGTGTTGCTCTGGGGTATTCCTGGTGAGGATATCTTCACCGCTCTTGGCCACCTGCCAGAGTATCCAACATGCTCTAAGGCTATGGGTAGGTATGCTATCCGATGTTGTGTGTATTTTGCATGGCCCGTCGAGCCATCCTTCCAGAATGGTTCCGCACCCCGTAACGGGATTGTGTTTCTTTACCATTTTTCCTGGCGTGCCATGAGGGTGCGCCCTTTTCGTCTAAATGAGGGGTTGAGTGGGGACTGCTGGTCCCCACCGTGCTGCCTGAGTTTTCCAGGCGCTTTCCATTGCGCTGTACTTCTGCACGATAGTTGCCAAGTCAGCAAAGTGTAATATGTGACGACAGTTGATGGCGTTGAGGATTCCCTCGTCTGTTCAATTGTTGCAAAACGCTGAGATCGCGTCTTCGTCACGGCAATCTTTGATCTTGTTTTTGACAAGGAGGAATCTGGCCCAAAAGTGGTGGACCGTTTCCTGAGATTGCTGTTGCGTGCTCAAGAGAGCGCTTATGTCTGGGTGGGTGGGTGGAATTAAATCCGAACCCTGACCCAATTTTGGGTACAGAGTCCGAAGATTTTCCGGACTTAGTGGTTCGAGCTCCGGGATATCAACTAATATTTGAAGCTTATCGTCCGATTCTATGTTCGGAGGACAAGGCATGTCTTTCTGCCGGTAGGTGTCCGGCTTCTCGAGGTCGGAGATCTGAACATAGTTCGTCCTCAATATAGAGGAAGAGTTATCTTGCTCCTCCACTACCGCTATTTGGTGGGTGATCGGTGGAGATTTAATTTCTCTTTGGTCGGGTTTAAGCCCAATCCGATCGTAGTCTGTAGCGACCCCTAAGGCGGCAATGGGATCTAGGAGTTTGTTTAAAGACGATAACTCCGTCGGATCCATCCATTTGGCGTATTCAGAATCAACGCAGAGGCGATTTTCGATGACTCGAGAGGTCATCATCGTCGGCTCAAGGGCCGAACGGGCGGTCATGATAAAACCGCCCAGCCGAAGGGTTTGGCCGGAGGCCAGAGCTCCTCCGGAGGTGATATTTTCCTTAACGATAAGTCGAGCCATCAACCCTTTCGATGACGGCACAGTGGAACTCTCAATGAAAGCACCAATGTCGGTGTCAAAACTGGGGATCTCGGGTAGGGGGTCCCGAACTGTGCGTCTAAGGTCGATGGTAACAGGAGACAGGGGGACACAATGTTTTACCCAGGTTCGGTCCCTCTCTATGGAGGTAATACCCTATGTCCTGCTTGATTGATCTTGATGAATATGAGTATTACCAGAATTGATCTACCACGAGATTGAGATGGCTAAACCCTAGAGGTCTAACTTGTATGGTTATGATAATTAGTATCCTCCGAACTAAGTCCTCCGGTTTATATAGACACTGGGAGGATCTAGGGTTACACAAGGTAGGTTACAAAGAAAGGAATCTACATATTTGGTCGCCAAGCTTGCCTTCCACGCCAAGGAGAGTCCTGTTCGGACATGGTTGCAGTCTTCGGTCTTCGTATATTCACAGCCCATCAGTCCGACCCATGGCTAACAGGCCGGACGCCCAAGGACCCCTTAGTCCAGGACTCCCTCACCGCCCCCCTCCTTGTCCAATTCGGACTAGAGGGAGAGGGGGCGCGCGGCCTTCCTTGGCTGCCCCTCCTCTTCTCCACTAAGGCCCAATAGGCCCATTACACTCCCCAGGGAGTTCCTGTAACCCCCCGGTACTCTGGTATTTGTCCGAACTTGCCCGGAACCCTACCGAAGTCCAAACATAGTCATCCAATATATCGATCTTTATGTCTCGACCATTTTGAGACTCCTCGTCATGTCCGTGATCATATTCGGGGCTCAGAACTACCTTCGGTACATCAAAACACATAAACTCATAATACCGATCATCACCGAACGTTAAGCGTGCAGACCCTACGGGTTCGAGAACTATGTAGACATGACCGAGACTCGTCTCCGGTCAATAACCAATAGCGGAACCTGGATGCTCATATTGGCTCCTACATATTCTATGAAGATCTTTATCGGTCAAACCGCATAACAACATACGTTGTTCTCTTTGTCATCAGTATGTTACTTGCCCGAGATTCGATCGTCGGTATCCTCATACCTAGTTCAATCTCGTTACCGGCAAGTCTCTTTACTCGTTACGTAATGCATCATCCTGCAATTAACTCATTAGTCACAATGCTTGCAAGGCTTATTGTGATGTGCATTACCGAGAGGGCCCAAAGATACCTCTCCGACAATCGGAGTGACAAATCCTAATCTCGATCTATGCCAACTCAACAAGTACCATCGGGACACCTGTAGAGCACCTTTATAATCACCCAGTTACGTTGTGACGTTTGGTAGCACACAAAGTGTTCCTCTGGTACTCGGGAGTTGCATAATCTCATAGTCATAGGAACATGTATAAGTCATGAAGAAAGCAATAGCAACAAACTAAATGATCATCGTGCTAAGCTAACGGATGGGTCAAATCAATCACATCATTCTCTAATGATGTGATCCCGTTAATCAAATGACAACTCATGTCTATGGTTAGGAAACATAACCATCATTGATTCAACGAGCTAGTCAAGTAGAGGCAAACTAGTGACACTCTGTTTGTCTATGTATTCAGACATGTACTAAGTTTCCAGTTAATACAATTATAGCATGAATAATAAACATTTATCATGATATAAGGAAATATAAATAACAACTTTATTATTGCCTCTAGGGCATATTTCCTTCAGAACGATCCAGACACACAAAAAGGATACTTTTTAGAAGTTTTTAGAGGTGGCACATGCAAATTTACTTAGGACGGCGGGATAATACCGTATATAGGTAGGTATGGTGGACTCATCTGGAATAACTTTGGGTTCAAGGTTTTTGATGTACAAGCAGAATCCCCACTTAGTACAGGCAAAGGCTAGCAATTTAGATTGAGAAGCGGCCAGCTAGAGAGAAACAACAATCATAACCATGCATTATGCGTAAGTAACATTGGACACTAGCATGAGTAGGATATGAACACCATGAACATAAACATTATAGAGGCTATGTTGGTTTTGATTCAACTACATGCATGAACATGTACCAAGTCAAGCCACTTGAACATTCAGAGGAGGATACAATATCATCATACTACATCACAATCATCTTAACGCTATGTTGATATCCAAGATAAATCATTATTAACTTCGAGCTACTTATGCATGGCATAAGAAACTATAATCTCTAATTGTCATTGCAAAAAATGTTCAATCATAATGGGATGAAACCTGGATGCTAGGTTAAACATATTTACACAAACAGAACAAGTCGAGTTCATACCAGTTTCTCTTTGCCACGGCCAATTCATCGAATGTCGTCATTATTGCCTTTCACTTGCACGACTGAATGATATGAAAATACTAATAGTGCAAGAGTGCCATGGACTAAGCTGGAATCTGCAAACATTTCATTCAACGGGAGAAGACAATATAAAATGGGCTCTTTATTAGTTCAACAATTATTCATACGAGAGCCACACAACATTTTCATCATGCTCTTCTCCTCGGCACAACTCGAATAAAAAAGAAAAGAAATTCAGAGAAACACACTGAAATATTTTTGGAGCTTCTGGTTTTCTTTAGCAAGCAAATAAAAGGGAAAAGCAAAAATCGAGAAAAACTATTTACACAGGAAAGCTCCCAACAAGCAAAATAAGAACAAGGAAATCTTTTTGGACTTTCTTTTTAGTACTACTACTAAGCATGCATAGAAATTAAATTAACTACAACTTTTTTTTGTTTTTCTAAAGTTTTTCAAATGCACAAGAAGAAAGCAAGAAAATAAACCTAAGCATGGATGATACAATGAAAAAGTGTGAACACCGACAAATGGAATAAGTGGACATGAATGTAATGTCGGTGAGAGACACGTACTCCCCCAAGCTTAGGCTTTTGGCCTAACTTGGTAGTGAATCAGTAGCCTGGAGGGTAGTAGGGATCCTGAGGAGCAGGCATCCACTCATCCCACTGTTGAGGCTCCTTCGCCGCCTCTGCAGCAGTGTGAGCATTCCACTAGGTGATGATGTCTGCAGGCATAATCCGGTATCCGCCCCTGGCAACAGAATCAAACAAAGCAGGAGCAGGCAATGGAATAACATCACAAGTTTTAACACTATAGACCAAGTTGTAGGGAATGGCAATGTCAGGATGATCATGTGCAAGAAAGTGATGGTGATCCATGGCTGCACGATCTAGGTAAACCTTAGTCAGAGGGTAATCATGAGGGCGTATTGCTACCTCGAAATGAGCTGCCAAACGAGTGGCCAAAATCCCACCATGTATTTTGCCCTGAGATTTATTAAGATGGAGGCGACGAGCCATGATAGCTCCCAAGCTATGCGTGTTGTCGCCCTCCAGTGCACGACGTAAAACAGCAAGGTATGGTGAACTAAGTGCACCCACCTTCTCCCTAGCAAGCAAGCATTTCGTAATAAAAAGTGCAAAGTAACGAACAACGGGAAAATGTAAGCCAGCGGCAGTGATGGCTGACACTCCTCTCTCATCACCCACTGTTAGAGTGCGATAAAAGGCCTCAAATTCGGCCGGCCTAGGCTCAGCCAAGCTCCCATCAGACGGGATCATGCATATGTCAAAAAACTCAGTAAGGGGTATCTGATGGTTTTCAGCATATAAATCAAAGCTCACTTCAGGAGGATTATTTCTAGGCAAGAAAGTAAAGCTCTGAACAAATATGTTTGTGAGGATGTGGTGCTGGTCACACTCATCTGCGATGAAGTCGGTGAGGCCGGCATTAGCAACATATTGCATGAACTCCTCAAGAATTCCAGCCTCTTGCAGGAACGGGGTGTGCGGCCATTCGCACGGCCGTACCTCCCCCAACCTTCGGGGGTGGAGACCATTGTCAGAAGACTCCCCAATAACACCCTTGGAGTTCTTCTTAGAGCCAAACTTCCTGAAGATATTCATGTCCGCGTACAATTTTCAAGCAAAAATCCCCCGAAATAGTTTCGGAAACGGAGCTTCGAGCAAAGAGATCGAAATCTGTGGGTTTGAGCTCAAGAACACGGGAGAGAGAGCAATGGGGATTTTTTTCTAGAGGTAAGTGATGATGTGGGATGAAGAGGTAAGTGAGGGGGCCCACGTGGGGACCACAACCCACTAGGGCATGCTTGGGGGTGCTGGCGCGCCCAAGTGGGTTGTGCCCACCTGGTGCACCTCCCTCTGATGTTTATTGCACCAAAAATTCTCAAATATTCAGAAAAAAACATATTAAATTTTCAGGGCATTCTGAGAACTTTTATTTTTGGGTCATTTTTTATTGCACAAGAAATTCAAAAAACAGACAAAACACGGTATTTTATTTTATTTAACTAATAAAACAGAGAATAAAAAGTAGGGACAGAAAGTAGTGCTTACTAAATTCATCAACTTCATACTGTTCAAAAATGATCCATTAAGAAGGTTGATCAAGTCTTATTAACAACCACTTTCGATTAGCATGAAACCGAAGAACTTTCGTAAATCACTAAGTTGCCTCAATAGGGATATGCATTTCCCCAACAATAAGTATTTCATATTTCTTTTTTACAGTAGGTAGAGGTATTTGAAAACTTCAAATAGTGATTGTCGGAGATTTTTCAATAACATTAATACCATTCACTTGGAATTGTTTCTTCGGAAAGTGCACAGTGTGCTCATTACCATTAATATGAAAAGTGACCTTGCTTTTATTGCAATCAATAACAGCCCCTGCAGTATTCAAGAAGGGTCTACCAAGGATAATCGACATGTTGTCGTCCTCGGGCATCTCAAGTATAACAAAGTCAGTCAAAATAGTAACATTAACAAAAACAACGGACACATCCTCACATATACCGATAGGTATGGAAGTTGATTTGTCAACAATTCACAAAGATATTTCAGTAGGTGTGAGTTTATTCAAGTCAAGTATTTTATATAAAGAGAAAGGCATTACACTAACACCAGCTCCTAAATCACACAAAGCAGTTTTCACATAATTCTTTTTGATAAAGCAAGGTATAGTTGGTATTCCTGGATCTCCAAGTTTTTTAGGTAATCCATCTTTAAAAGTGTAATTATCAAGCATAGTGGAGATTTCAGCTTCCGGTATTTTTCTCTTATTTGTGATGATGTCTTTCATATATTTTCCATAAGGAGGCATTTTCAAGATATCAGTCAAGCGAGTACGCAAAAAGACTGGCCTCAGCATTTCAACAAAGCGTCCAAATTCTTCATCGTCATTCTTTTTAGTTGACTTGGGTCAAAAAGGCATAGGTTTTTGAACCCACGGTTCTCTTTCTTTACCGTGTTTTCTAGCAACAAAGTCTCTTTTGTCAAATTTTTTATTTTTAATTTGTGGGTTATCAAGATCAACAGGTGATTCTATCTCAACATCATTATCTGGTTCTTTTTCATTTTGGTTGAGAGTCTTCATGAACCTCATCATTAACTTTTTCATTATCAGTATGTGAGTGTTCATCACCAGATTGAGTTTCAGCATCAGAGATGGAAATTTCATTATCATTATCAGGAGGTTTCTCTATTTCAGGTTCACTAGGAGTGTGCAAAGTCCTATCATTTTTCTTTTTATTTTCCTTCCTAGAAGGACTAGGTGCACTAGTGTTAGCTCTTTGTGAATCTTGTTCAATTCTTTTAGGGTGTCCCTCAGGATAAAGTGGTTCCTGAGTCATTTTACCTCCTCTAGTTGCAACTCTAACAGCAAAGTCATGCGTATTTTGATTCATTTCATCAAGCAATTCTCTTCGAGATTTAGCAACTTGCTCTAATTGAGTTTGAACCATTGAAGCATGCTTTCCAACACCTCTAACGTCATTTGATATTCTAAATAACAAGTCACTCAAGCGAGCAATCATATCAGAATTATATTTCAATTGTTTCATAACATTTGCATTGAAGTGATCTTGTTTCCTAATGTAGTTTTCAAACTCATAAAGGCATTGACTAGGATGCATATTGTGAGGATTATCACTATCATCAAACTTCATAAGAGAATTTACCTCTACCACCTTAGGCAGTGGTGGTGTATTAAGCCCATGTATTTCTTCAATGAGAGGTAAATTTTTAACATCCTCAGCTTTAATACCATTTTTCTTCATAGATTGCTTTGCATGTTGCAAATCTTTGGGACTGAGATATAATATACCCCTCTTCTTTGAAGTGGGTTTAGGCGGTGGTTCAGGAATACCTTTTTCAATATGTAATTCAATAATTCTTCAGCTTATCCAACAGTTCGTTCCCTGAAAACACAACCAGCACAATTATCTAGGAAGTCCTTAGAAGCATCGATTAGTCCATTATAGAAGATATCAAGTATTTCATTTTTCTTAAGAGGAAACTTGTGGGAGACTCTCTTCTTTAGTTTTCACAAAGTTAAATATTTCTTGTAAGGTAGCTTGTTTCATATGAGCAGGAAAATATTTTTCAGAGAAGTAATAAATCATATCCTGGGGACTACGCACACAACCAGGAGCAAGAGTATTGTACCAAGCTTTAGCATCACCCTTTAATGAGAAATGAAATAATTTGAGAATAAAGTAATAGCAAGTTTTCTCATCATGAGTAAAAAGGGTGGCTATGTCATTCAACTTAGTAAGATGTGCCACAACAGTTTCAGTTTCATAACCATGGAAAGGATCAGATTCAACTAGAGTAATTAGCTCTGGGTCGACAGAGAATTCATAATTCTTATCATCAATAAAGATAGGTGTAAGTGCATCTAGTGCCATCCCTAGTTGGTTTTGGAGTATTGACGACAAACCTAGTTGAGGGACTAATGTGTTTGTGAGAATTGCAGGATAACATAGGTAGAAGTCCCTCATTGATTCGGTTTTCCTACCAGAGATGACCCCTAAAAATGTATGAAGACATTGATGTCAAAGGTGGTATATGAAGATATTCACATTGAAGACTATGACAAGAGAAGACATCGCATGAAGCCTATGGAGCTCGAAGACTTAGATCTTTCGTAGTTCTTTTTCTTCTTTGTTGAGTCATAGGAACCACCGTACTGTTAAGTGGGGTCCAAGAGAACCAGTCAGAATGACTGAAGTGATGCTTAACCAAAACCTATGTCTTCGAGTGAAGACTATGAGAGCGAATCTTGTCCAGAGTCGGACAAGTCAGCTTTGCTTGTAGCCCAAGTAAAGTTGCCATGTGAGTTTGAAATCTGACCGTTGGAACATGTGTCAGTTCCTTAGTGACCCAGGGTCATTTCGGACAAATCAGGCCGGGTTGCCTAGTGGCTATAAATAGCCCACCCCCTACAACCATAAATGGTTGGCTGCTCAGAGTTAGTGTACGGCTTTTGTTGTTTGAGAGCAACCCACCTCGAAGCCTTTGAGAGAGAATTCCTTGCGAGGATAAAGCCCTAACCATCCAGAGCCAAAGAGAATTAGGCATCACTTAAGTCTTCTTGTATGTGTGATCTGAAGACTTATTACACTTGAGGATTGTGAATCCTCCAGCCGGTTAGGCGTCGCGTTCTGAGCATCCAAGAGACATTGTGGATCGCCGGTGAACGAAGTCTGTGATGGTTTGGGAGTCTACCTTGAAGACTTACAGGAGTGATTGGGCGAGGTCTGTGTGAACTTAGCTCAAGGGGAATACGGTGAGGACTAGGTGTCCTGAGCTGCGTGTTCAGGACTGGGTGTCCGGGACTGTGTGTCCTCAGGTTTAAATACCTAGCCGCCCTAACCAGACGTACAGTTGTCACAGCAACTGGAACTGGTCCAACAAATTATTGTCTTCAACGTGTCACTGGTTTTATCCTTTCCTTCCCTTTACTTACTGTTGGTCCTTGTGAAGTCATTGTATAATTGCACTATCTTTTATCTTCACTGAGTGACTGCGTGTTCTGTTTGGCTTCATAATATCTTCCTACCTGATCCTTACTACATTGTTGCTATTAGTCATTGTGCTTTCACTCCATTGAATACTTGACTATGATTTGCCTAGTGTAGTCTACCTTCCGCTACATGGTAATAGGTTTATTTCTATCGTTTGTCTTCATAACTTCCACGTTTTGAAGTCTTTCATAAAAATCGTCTATTCACCCCCCCTCCTCTAGTCGATATAACGTACTTTCAATTGGTATCAGAGCAAGGTACTCTCTTGTTCTGTGTGATTCGGTTTAACCACCTGGAGTTTTAGCTATGTCGACTGCAGGGATAATCAAGGTCTCCGCTGCGTGTCCCGTCTTCGATGGAACTGAATATCCCTACTGGAAGAATAAGATGCGCATGCATCTTGAAGCCATTGACGTCGACCTATGGTATGTCGTCAAGAACGGCGTTCCCAAAGCTGGAGAAGGTGTCACTACTGCTGACGTCAAGAAGTTCGTTCAACTGGACTCTACTGCCAAGAATATCATCTGTGGTCATCTGACCAAAGGACAGTATGGCCGCGTGAGTGCTTTGGAAACATCTAAGCTAGTCTGGGAGTGGCTCTCCAAGGTCAACGAAGGCGTCTCAACCCAGAGAGATCAGAGAATCAGTGTCCTTCGCAACCTCTTCAACCGCTTCAAGAGAAATGACAACGAGAATGTCCAGCTCACGTTTGATCGACTCACTGACATCACGAATGAGCTTAAAGCCCTTGGCGCTACTGAGATCACCAAGCATGAAGTCGTCAAGACACTACTGAGATCACTTGACAGTTCGTTTGACACCCTAGCCCTGATGATTCAAGAACGTCCTGATTTCAAGACACTCGATCCGTCTGACATACTTGAGAGGCTCAACTCACATGAGTTTCAGCTTTCTGAGAAAAGAGATATCTACGGTCCAAACTATGGGCGAACTCGTGCCTTGAAGGCAAAAGCTGTCTCCTCATCTGGAGAAGAATCTGACAGCAGTTCTGATGATCCTGAAGACATTGGAAGGGAACTTGCTATGCTTGTGAAGAAGTTCCAAAAATTCACCAAGAAGAAAGGCTTCAGAAAGTCTTCCCGATCAAGCTCAAGGAATGATGAAGCTTCTGCTCATGACTACAAGAAGAAAACGTGTCACAAGTGCAAGAAACCTGGCCACTTCATCTCTGAGTGTCCGCAATGGGACAATGAGAACAAAAAGAAGAAGAAGAGCAAGGAATATGACTCTGACGACAAGAAGAAGAAGAAATACTCAAAGTCTTCTTCCAAGTCTTCTTCAAAGTCTTCATCACACAAGAAGAGCTCATCTGGCAAGGCACGTGCGTTTGTTGGCAAGGAAATGGATTCAGAGGAGGAGTCTGCTTCTGAGGAGGCGGAGGTGGAGTCTGAGGAGGAGTCCGATTCCGGCGTCGCATGTCTGGCTACAGTATACGTTGCCAGGTCCATCTTCAACACTGAAGACAATGACTTCATCACCGACACCGATGCAAATGACAAGGACCACTCCGCTCCTACCTACTGCTTCATGGCACGCGGTGCCAAGGTAAACACACGCACTACTCACTATCAAACATCAAGTGACGATGACTCTGATTGTGGTTCAAAACCCAGCTACAAAACACTTGCTAAAATTGCAACTGAACAACAAAAAGCCATGGAACATATTCAAAAACTGTTAGACAAAAGAGATGATCTATTAGGCGCTGAAATGACTCGTTCTGAGTCCTTAATTAAAGACATAAAAAATCTTCACGTTAAGTATGAGGAACTTGAAAGTCGTCATGAAACGCTCTCAACAACTCATGAAAAGCTTTCCTATGATTATCTTCAAAGGAAGCAAGATCTTGAGAAATTGAGAGCGGCTCATGAAGATTTTCAAAAGGAAAATGAGTCACTTCGCTCCAAACAGATCAGTTCCGCTCAGGAAGGATTTGAACCACCATGTCTTAAATGCATTGAGCGTGATAATGCTACTACTGTTGCCGAATGTTCTACTGTTGCTACTGTTGCAATATCTTCAACTGTTGATATGGGAACTAACCCCTCTGCTGAGGATTCCACTGCTATTGTTGATGAGAATGCTAGGTTGAAGACATTGCTTGAAACAGGGATGTACAAAAGTCTTAAAGGGCATCAGACACTATGTGATGTCCTCAAAAAGCAGATCTTGAACCGAAACCCCAGGAAAGAGGGTGTTGGGTTCGTAAGGAAAATGAATGCTGATGGTTCTTACTGGAAACCTGAGCAGTACCCCAAAACCACATGGGTTGCTGCAAAGGAATCTTCAGCAGATATATCCACTCTATCTGGCTTCACTTGTGCAAACCCCATTGTCATTGATGAATCCTTTGATGCAAACTATAAACTGTTTAAGAATCAGAATGGTGAAGTGTTTGCCAGGTACATTGGTACTAACTGCAGGAATGGACCGCCTATGAAGAAGATCTGGGTTCCGAAAAAGTGTCTGGAGAATCTTCCTGTGAATGTCATCATGACACCACACGTGAAGAAGACAAACCTCAGACCACAGGCTTCATACAGACAGAGGACTCACCCGAGTCGCACTAACGCAAATGTTTTGCAGGGAAACCATACTCAGGCCTATGAATATGAGCGCGGTTCATCAAACCGCCATGTTCATAAGACCAAGAACTATTCTGCTTATTCTTATGAGTACTATTGTCCGCCTGCAAGACTTTTTGCTAGGGATCCAAAGCCAAAGTTCTCAGACGCTGCACTTAGACTTATTGCTTTATTGCTTCTAAGCCACCCTTGAAGATGTGGGTGGCTAAGAAAGCTTAACTCTCTTTTGCAGGGAAAGGTCTCCAGCCGAAAACCAAAATCGTCTGACGCTATTGCTGGGGACCTTAACATCTTGTAGGGCGCAAGATCAAATGCCCGAATGGTCTTCCTATGTACTTCGTTCTTGAATCGCTTGCTACTCTCCCCATTAGTCCTAATCTGGATCTAAGCTTTCATAATCCACTGGTACGTCAAATGTTTTTGCTTCACAATTCTCTTCGTGAAGCCTATCCCCCTAACTGCACTGTAGGGTACGACAACAGCGTCTTCAGAATGGATTATTGATAGTGGGTGTACCAATCACATGACTGGCAAAAGAAGCCTTCTTATGGACTCAACCTTACGTCCATCCGACAAGAGTCACATCACATTTGCTGACACTGGTAAAAGTAAGGTATTGGGCCTAGGTAGAGTTGCAATCTCAAAGGATCAACACATGGATAAAGTCATGTTTGTTGAATCCCTTGGCTTCAACTTAATGTATGTCTCAATGCTTTGCGATTTGAACATGATTGTAATATTTGGAAAATATCGCTGCCTTGTACTAATGGAATCTGACAAGTCTCTAGTGTTTGAAGGGTATCGGAAAGATGATTTGTACGTGGTAGATTTCTCGGCAGGACCACAGCTTGCCGTATGTCTTCTAGCAAAAGCTTCAGAATGCTGGCTCTGGCATCGGAGGCTAGGGCATGCTGGCATGAGGAACCTCCACACCCTTGCAAAGAAGAAGCATGTCATAGGCATCGAGGGCGTCAAGTTCAAGAAAGATCACTTATGCGGTGTCTGTGAAGCAGGAAAGATGACAAGGGCCAAACATCCCTCGAAGACAATCATGACAACTACTCGATCCTTCGAACTGCTCCACATGGACCTTTTCAGTCCCACTCATTACTCAACTCTTACTACTACTGCTTGTCTCTATGGCTTTGTCATTATTGATGATTATTCTAGATATACTTGGGTGCACATAATCCTTTACAAGACTGAAGTGCAGGATGTCTTCAGACGCTTCGCCAATCGAGCAATGAACAACTATGGCGTCAAGATAAAGCACATCAGAAGTGACAATGGCACTGAATTCAAGAACACCGGCCTTGATACATATCTTGATACCTTGGGCATCACACATGAATTCTCAGCCCCGTACACGCCACAGCAGAATGGCGTCGTCGAATGCAAGAACAGAACACTCATTGAGATGGCCCGAACGATGCTTGATGAATACAAGACTCCAAGAAAATTCTGGCCTGAAGCCATTGATACTGCATGCCATACAATCAATCGTGTTTATCTTCACAAGCTTCTGAACAAGACATCTTATGAGCTCCTTACTGGCAAGAAGCCAAATGTTAGTTACTTCAGAGTATTTGGCGCCAAGTGCTGGATCAAGGATCCACATCACACTTCAAAATTTGAACCAAAGGCACATGAGGGTTTTATGCTTGGATATGGAAAGGATTCACACTCCTACAGAGTCTTCAATCTCTTTCATTACAAAGTGATTGAAACAGTGGATGTGTGGTTTGATGAGACTAACGGTTCACAAAGAGAGCACCTCCCAAATGTGCTAGATGAAGTTCCATCCAGCGAATCAATCAAGCTTATGGGAACCGGAGAAATCATACCCTCTGAAGCTCAACCTGAAGAGGAACTTATCATCTCTGCACCTGATCAACCTGAAGACAATGCTCAGTCTGAAGACAATCCCACTAACAATGACAATGATCAGCAAGAGCAAAACCTTCGCCCGGTACATCCTCGTGTTGCCAATGAAGTGCAGATTGAGAGAATAATTGACAGCATCAATGCACCCGGTCCGCTCACTCGATCAAGGGCAACTCAGCTAGCAAATTTCTGTGGGCACTTCGCATTCGTCTCAATTACAGAACCCAAGAAAGTTGAAGAAGCCTTCATGGAACCTGAATGGATTCAAGCTATGCAAGAAGAGCTTCAACAGTTTGAGCTGAATAATATATGGGAACTGGTTAAGCGTCCTGATCCTCGGAAGCACAACATAATAGGCACCAAATGGATATACCGCAACAAGAAAGATGAGCATGGTCAAGTTGTCAGAAACAAAGCTCGTCTCGTTGCTCAAGGATATACTCAAGTGGAAGGCATTGACTTTGATGAAACATTTGCTCCTGTGGTTAGACTGGAAGCCATACGCATACTGCTGGCCTATGCAAATCATCACAACATACTTCTATATCAAATGGATGTGAAGAGCGCCTTTCTCAATGGCAAGATTGAAGAAGAAGTGTATGTTGCACAACCGACTGGCTTTGAAGATCCAAAACATCCTGACATGACATTGTATGGCCTCAAACAAGCCCCTCGGGCCTGGTATGACACACTCAAATACTTTCTGAAGAGCAAAGGCTTCATACCTGGTTCCCTAGACCCCACTCTCTTCACGAAGACATATGATGGTGAACTGTTTGTGTGCCAAATATATGTGGATGACATTATCTTCGGCTGCACCAATCAGAAGTATAGTGAAGAGTTTGGATATATGATGCAAGAGCAATATCAGATGTCCATGATGGGAGAGCTGAAGTTCTTCCTCGGTCTTCAAATACGACAGCAACGCAACGGCATCTTCATATCTCAAGAGAAGTATCTCAAAGATTGCCTGAAGAAGTTCGGTATGCAAGACTGCAAAGGCTTCACGACGCCAATGCCAGCCAAGCATCATCTGGGTCCTGATGACAATGGTAAAGAGTTCGACCAAAAGGTATACCGCTCCATGATTGGTTCTTTGCTTTATCTATGTGCATCTAGGCCAGATATTATGCTTAGTGTTTGCATGTGTGCTCGATTTCAAGCGGCACCAAAGGAGTCGCATCACTTAGCTGTGAAGCGAATTCTTCGATGTTTGGCTCACACCCCAATTCTAGAATTATGGTATCCAAAGGGCTCAGAGTTTGATCTGGTTGGATTCTCGGATGCTGATTATGCTGGTGACAAAGTGGATCGCAAGTCTACATCAGGCACATGTCACTTTCTGGGACGATCACTTGTATGTTGGTCTTCGAAGAAGCAGAACTGTGTATCTCTCTCCACTGCTGAATCTGAATACATTGCTGCTGGATCTTGCTGCGCTCAGCTTCTGTGGATGAAGCAAACACTCAAGGACTATGGCATTCATCTGAAGCAAGTGCCACTCTACTGCGACAACGAAAGCGCCATCAAGATTGCCAACAACCCAGTTCAGCACTCGAAGACAAAGCACATTGAAATTCGTCATCACTTTCTCAGAGATCATGTTGTGAAGGAAGATATTGATATCATACACGTCAACACTGAAGAGCAATTGGCAGATATCTTCACCAAGCCCTTGGATGAGAAGAGATTTTGCAAGTTACGGTGTGAGCTAAATATCTTGAAATCCTCAAATGTCCTGTGATCAGGCACACATCCTAACACTTATGCATATTGATGACTTAGATGTGCAACACACGAAGTAAAGTATATCTTCAATCAATGAACACATACATTCTAAGTGTGAATACATTAATATGGAATTTGACTTCGGAACGCCATGATAATTGTGCGCCGTGTCTGGGTCTAATACTTCCTATACGGTGGGTAACGCCATCATCAAAATGTTATGTTTGAAGTGTTTCACTCATGGCGTTACATTTGCTATGTCTTCACATTTGGTTTGGCTTCAATTTCAACATGTCTTCATGATTATTTTCACTATGTTGATTATATATATATACTAGTGTTCTGTCCTCTACAGCATTCACTTATAACTATGTCTTCTTGTTAAATCTTTTGAACTAAGTGAATGTGATCGGACCCTAACCTCTCTATGCTTTCTATCTCAAACTCTATCTCTCCAAATCATATGCATTCTATTGAAACTGTCGAATGTCTTCTCTGCGTCCTTGTCAGCAGAAGATACAGAGACAACCATTAAGTCCGTTTTCAATGCTCATTCCTTCACCTGAAACCCGGAGAAGTGGGAACGACCACCCGACAATCCAGGCGTGCGTGGGACGTGGAACAACCCCCAATATGCTGCATGATGGCCACGTGTTCCTCAGATGTGAATCGCCAGGGGCACCTATGTAATAACGCAGTGCCGCCCCTGTACCTATAAATACACACCTCACAGCAGTCATTATCTCTTCTTCCACTCTCGCACGAACCCTAGCGCCACCGCTAGCCCTCGACGACGCCGGCGACGAAGCGCTTCACTGCCGCAACCTCTCCGACGCCGTCTTCACGCCGACCGCGGACATCGTCTTCTCCGCCGTCGCCGTAGGTGTCCTCCGTCGCCAAGTTAGGGCACGGACGATCGAACTGCTCGGCCTCCTCTTTCACTCCGTCTAGCAGTTCTTCGTGTGGTAAATAAAACTTCCTTTTTACGGCCCCTTTGATCCTATAGCTTTATCACTTTCTACCACAAGCAGATTCTATTCACACAAGTTGGATTTTTTTCATACTGCATCTCATAACATGCCTAGTATATTCACTTATGTCTCACAAAGTAGTTAGATTCCTCACTTGTACTGATCCGAGGATTCGTACAAATCTGGAACCAACTCCTTATCTATGAGTGAATATCTTCGCACGATGAGGTCAATGTCTTCTAAACTGATTTATCTTCAAAATCTTCTGAGAATGCATATGACCTCTTCCCCTTCCCTCGCACCTTAATGCTGTCATAGGTACATGTCCGTGGGAGAATCCCTTGGTTCTCATAGTCTGCATTCATTTGCAGAATTCTTACAGCATCACATAAATTCTCCCGAAGCCAGTTCCTGTTTGTCCAGCAAGCGAAAACCTTTGAAGCCTATGAATGTATTGAAGTCTTTCAGTTTAAAGTTCATGGCTTCAGAGAAATCAGCAAGGAAGGGTGGCAGAAAGCGTCGAGGAGAAACATCAAGAGATCTGCCCGATGACCTCTCAGAGTTGTACAAGACAGATCCTGAAGAGGATTACAATCAGCGCAAGACACGAATCCAATGGATTCGACGCTATTGGGCAGAACAGTGGTTCAAGTACAGATTTGTGACCAAGAAATATGCTGAAAAGAATGCCATCAAGCGACCATGGGGAGACATCCTCTACAAAAATCTTCAACCCAGGACCAGAGATGAAGCCATTGAACAAGGCTTCTATCCCTGCATCGTCCGTGGACCACGGCCTGCGGATGCTGACCCATCGTCCCTGCTATGGTGTCGTGACGACAATCTGTTTAAGCGCAACTTCCAGTTTTCCCAGAACTCCGCGAAGCAGAACAAGAAGTCTTTGGGATTAGATTTCAACCCTGGTCCCTCTGCTCCCCGCGCCGATGGAACTCGTGAAGCTGAACCCAATCTTCTTGGGCCCTTCTACAACTTGGAAGGTCTCATCACTCACATCGTGGTTCAAGTGACAACCGTGAATGAGCCTACAGATGACGCTGAATCAGATGAAGCGCCTACAGCGCCGAAGCCAAAGAAGCTGAAGCAGCCAAAAGCTTCAAAGCCGACCTCTGCACCAAAAATCTCATGGGCGAAGCCACTGGCAACTGCACCTCCTGAAGACAGTGTGTAGTCTGAAGATTTGTCACGCATCTCCAAGCCCCAGAAGGTCAAGATGCCTCTGCCACACACCGGCCAAGAGCTGACAGCTGCTGCCATTCTGCGCAACGATGCCATTGATCTGTCAAGTGATGAAGATCTTGCAGATGACGCTCTTGAGCAACTCATCAAGAGCAAAGAAGAAGCAGAAATCTTCAATGATCTGCCTCTCTTTGACGTGACAATCATCCACAACTTCATTGATGAGTGGTTTGACACGCCAAACATCAGCTTCGAAGATCTGCAATTACCCATTGGCCTCAGTGTCGCCTTTCATGGCGCCATTGCTTCAGAGCTAGCTCTCGCTCAGCGCATCGTCGAACTGAAGCAAAAGATTGACTGTGAAAAGGCTCAGTTCAAGAAGCATATGGCCAAGCTCAGCGTGCAAGAGGTGAAAAACTTCAAGATTATGCTGCACGAGCTCAAAGAAGCCTTTCTCAAGAAACGCGCAGAAGCTCAGGGTTCTCGAGAGCGCATGAAGAGCCTGGCTGACAAGTGTGTGCAAGGCTACAACAAGGCTGAGAAGCGCAAGGCCCTTGGGCGTCCGGGCATTGATCCCAGGATGGCTGCTAAGCAGAAGAAGAAGCCAATTGTGGCCAAACCTCTCGCACCAAAGCAGGAAGCAGATCCCATTGTCTTCCCAACCAGCATGACTGGCTCGAAGCCAAAAGCCCGGTCAACCGCTTCAGAGCTGAAGAAGACGAGGACTGCTGAGACTGAAGCCAGGAAGAGAAAACATCCTGAAGCCTCTCCTACTGCCCCCTCCAAGAAGAAGAGGAAGACCAAGAAAGAACGGGCTGCTCCCACAGAGCCTTTGATTGTTGAACCCATTTACATGGTTCGTCCTGACGCTGAACCGCAAAAACGTCAACTGACTATCCATGAGCCTGCTTTCACAGAGGCTCACCGCCAGGCCCTACCTAACCTCTCTCGTCAGCCCGCGACCCTCCTCGCGTGCGCCCGAAAGCTGTCTCGGACCCGACTCGGGCTGTCGCTACCGTTGTGTCCTGATCATCCCCTAACATCTACAAAACATCTCCGTTTCTTTTCTGGACTCCCCAACCTTTTATCTCGACCGTCCGATCTAAATCGGAGGGTCCAAATGGCCCTTTATCTCATTGCTATATATATTGGGTAACTCTAAAATCTAGGAAGATGTCCCATCCATCAAATCCTCCGCCGCCGCCACTGTCTTTCTCCCACCTCGGGTTCCCCTTCGCACCAACCAGACACCACCTCTCGATCCCCACCTTCTCCTCAATTTCAGCGCCACCCTACCAAATCATGGCCAATCATCGTCCCCGACCACCGAGCACCTCCCACCTCGAGCTCCTCCAAGATCACCACACCGCCGAAAGCCAGCACTCCACCCAGTCCACCAGCGTAGCAGCGCACCTCACCCCCGCGCCATGGAGCTCCAAGTTCGTCGGCTCGCCTCTGCTTCGATCCTGCAGGGAACGGGTCCCCGGCGACCTCCCGTGACCGGATCCAACGCCTCCACCCTCGCCAGCAAACGCGCCAACCGGCCCCGCGCCCGTGCTCCCGCAGCCCTCCTCGTCCAGGAGCTCCACGAGGGGAGGAGCAACAGCGCCTGAGCGCTCCTCCTCGCAATCCGCCACCCCGGCGAACCACACCGCCGGCGACCACCTTCAGCAGGCCCCTCTGCCGCGCCCCCTCCTCCTTTCTTCTTTCATCCCCTTCTCTGGCCCCTCAAACTTCCTCTGTTCGACTATCACAGGACCCGCCATGGATGCAGGCTTCAAGCCACCACCGTTGCCGTCGACGCTGGCCATGGGCGTGCCACACGCCGGAGTGGAGCTCCAAAGGAGTCCATCGCCGCCAATCGCCTCGGATCCAGCCAGAACAAGCTCGACCCCTTCCGCTGCTTCGCCCCCCCCCTCGATCCCACTGCTGCCTGCTCTGTTTGATTGAGCAACGCCATCGCCGGAGTCCCTCGTCGCCGGGAACCGCCTCCCCGACCCTCGGGCTGCACGGATCCGCAGCGTCCACAGTCGGCCTCCTCTCCAGCTTCGCGCCAAGTCCCACGTTGCCGGAGACGTTCCCGCTGCCGTTTGCCTGAACCTGTTGCTGTCGTTGCTCTGCCTGCAGTAACGGGCAGGAGCTCGTTCGCCTGCCTCGCCTCGCTTTGACCACGCTTGGCCCAGCGCGCCTCTAGATCAGGCCAAGGCCCAGCTCCTCTGCTTCGCTCGCAGCCCAGATGCCCAGTGCCTCCTCAAGCCCAATGTGAGCAGCCCAGTCCGCCCAGTTTCAGCCCGTTGATGTTTTTTTCAGGATCTGTGAATTTGTCTTTTTTTTCCAGAGAAAACAGATTTACAAAAAAAAAAACCCTTGCACAACATGCATATAATAACTCACAATTCGTGCATCGGATTAAAATGAATTATATATGAAATATGCTTAGTTTTCCATCTAGTTTCATAATATGTCATTTTCATCCGGGTTTAGAATGTTTAAAATGTTGTTTGCATATAATTTGCTCCTATGCCATATTAAAATGCTTTAATTCATAACTAAATAACCGTAGCTCGGATTTTAATAAACTTTATATGCAAATGGGGTAGAATTTTGCCTAGGTTAACATGTTGCACTCATCTAGCATGTTTAACAACTCTAAAATTATGTTTAGGGCAGAACAGTACCAAACCTAATATATGCATATGAGGAGTTTCCGGAATTTTTGTTCGTTATTTCCGGCCTCATTTAAACTTGCCTAGACAGGTAGTTTTCATTTTCTTCACTCTCTTGCCATGTTCAACAACATTTAATATTGTTGAGTACATAAACGAGACTGAACTAAATAACCAAATGTGGTGTTTCGTCAATATGCAACGAAGTTGCATAATGAGCTCCACTTAATTTGTAGGATTGTTTGTGCACTTTGCCATGCCATGCTTCATTAAACCGGACATGCATCATACTTGTTTGCGCATCGTGCCATGTTGATGTGTTGGTTGTTTACTATGTTGTTTGCTCCTTTTTCGGTGTTGCTTCTTCGGGTTGGTTCCGATTACGTCGCGCTTGTGAGGAACCGTTCGACTATGTCCGTTTGTCTTCTTCATGGACTCATTGTTCTTCCTTGCGGGATCTCAGGCAAGATGATCATACCCTCGAAATCACTTCTATCTTTGCTTGCTATTTGCTCGCTCTTTTGCTATGCCTATGCTGCGATACCTACCACTTACTTATCATGCCTCCTATATTGTTGAACCAAGCCTCTAACCCACCTTGTCCCAGCAAACCGTTGTTTGGCTATGTTACCGCTTTGCTCAGCCCCTCTTATAGCGTTGTTAGTTGCAAGTGAAGATTGAAGTTTGTTCCTTGTTGGAACATGGAGATGTTGTTCCTTATTGGAACATGTTTACTTGTTGGGATATCATAATATCTCCTATTTAATTAATGCATCTATATACTTGGTAAAGGGTGGAAGGCTCGGCCTTATGCCTGGTGTTTTGTTCCACTCTTGTCGCCCTAATTTCCGTCATATCGGTGTTATGTTCCTGGATTTTGTGTTCCTTACGCGGTTGGGTAATAATGGGAACCCCTTGACAGTTCGCCTGAATAAAACTCTTCAGCAATGCCCAACATTGGTTTTACCATTTGCCACCTAGCCTCTTTTTCCCTTGGGTAATGCGGAATCAAGGGTCATCTTTATTTAACCCCCGGGCCAGTGCTCCTCTGAGTGTTGGTCCACCTTGTCAGCCGTCGGTGGCCACCAGGGGCAACTCTGGGCTGGCCTACCGGAAGTTTAGACAATCTGAGTGTGCCCTGAGAACGAGATATGTGCAGCTCCTATCGGGATTTGTCGGCACATTCGGGCGGTGTTGCTGGATTTGTTTTATCATTGTCGAAATGTCTTGTAACCGGGATTCCGAGTCTGATTGAGTCTTCCCGCTAGAAGGAATATCCTTCGTTGACCGTGAGAACTTATGATGGGCTAAGTTGGGACACCCCTACAGGGTTATGAACTTTCGAAAGCCGTGCCCGCGGTTATGGGCAGATGGGAATTTGTTAATGTCCGGTTGTAGAAAACCTGAAGTTGACCTTAATTAAAAACATCAACCGCGTGTGTAACCGTGATGGTCTCTTTCCGACGGAGTCCGGGAAGTGAACACGGTGTTGAAGTTATGCTTGACGTAGGTTGCTCTAGGATCACTTCTTGATCATAGTTGTTCGACCGTGCTTTTGCCTTCTCTTCTCGCTCTCTTTTGCGAATAGGTTAGCCACCATATATGCTAGTCGCTTGTTGCAGCTCCACCTCATACCTTTACCTTACCCATAAGCTTAAATAGTCTTGATCGCGAGGGTGCGAGATTGCTGAGTCCCCGTGACTCACAGATACTTCCAAAACCAGTTTGCAGGTGCCGTTGAACCGTGCAGGTGACGTAACCAAGCTCAAGGAGGAGCTCGATGAAGATCTTGTCCTTTGTGTTGTTTCGTTCTAGTTGATCGGTAGTGGAGCTCAGTCAGGACGATCGGGGATCTGTGTAGCATTTGGGGTAGTCTTCTTTTATTTTGGCTCCGTAGCCAGGCCCTGATTGTATTTGAATGATGTAATGCTTTATTCATGTATTTGTGTGAAGTGGCGATTGTAAGCCAACTATGTATCTCTTTCCCTTATGTATTACATGGGTTATGTGAAGATTACCTCACTTGCGACATTGCTTTCAATGCGGTTATGCCTCTAAGTCGTGCTTCGACACGTGGGAAAAATAGCCGCATCGAGGGCGTTACAAATTGGTAATCAGAGCCTTCGCCGACCTTAGGAGCCCCACTGCTTGATCGAATTAGCGGACGAGTTGAGTCTAGAAAAATGTTTCGAGTCATCTAGGAATTATATATCGGAGAGTTTAGGAATTCTTTTTACTCCCCAGTCCCCTCATCGCTCTGGTAAGGCATCCTGGCGTAGAGTTTTGACTCTTCTCTTCTCAAATTTCACTAAAATTTAGGATCACGCGGGTATCTTGGAATCCTTTCAATGGTTTTGTGACGAGAACATTGTTCTTGGTGCCTCCTGTCATTTAGGGGTTGTGGCAGTGTCCCGGGGAGTTGAGCTCCGAGGTGTTGTCGTCACAATTTTATCGTTGCAGTTCTGGAATACCTGAATTTAGTTTCGCCGACATCGAAAATCTCTTTTATGCAGTTGTTGGTGAGATAACCTCGACGCCACCCAGTACTGGGGCGGGAGTTCGGGAGTATTGCCATAACTCGTATAACGGATGCTTTTCGAAGGTTGAGGTAGACGATTTCCGAAGGTTTCTTGGTTATGTGTTGAAGGATGGATAAAGTTGGATGTAGGATTTGCTAGTTTTGGGTGAGATATTATGCTTCCCTTGTATCCCCAACACCTGATTGCATAACCAGAAAGTTTCGGGAGTTTATAAGTGGGAATTCAAGTAGATCTTAGGATATCTTTCCGACAGATGTATGATATGAAATTGGGGTTCGATGTCTAGTGGTCCGCCTATTCACGGTTGGTTTTACAGTGGTCTCGTTGTGTCTTAAAGAGTCCTTGGCTATGCCGACTCGGGGACGCTTCGTATGTCATGTGCACTGCCTTGTACATGATGGTGCTGTACGATCGAGCCCGTGTAGGCCCCACCACGAAAACTTCGGACGAAATCTCTATCATATGTTTGTTCCGGCTTATTCTGCAAGCCAATCCTTTATTTTGTTTTGAGTTGTGGTATTCGAGTTGCTTCAATGTCAAATGTTGATTCCATACCTTCCTCAAATGGTGTTCTCATACTTCGATGTGAATAATAATCCTTCTCAATCATCGAGTTTGTCATTTCAATTTCTTGTCAACCGGTGTGCTTTTCTTCAAGTGGATCCGATCATTTCAACATCCGCAAGATCCAATCTCAGTTTTTCATCAACGGTGTTAGTTTCATCTGTCTCCAAATTGCCTTTGTTTTTCCCGCCCACCCACCCTTTTTTTCAACGATTCAGATTTCTTATTCAAGTATCCTTTTTCTTGATGAAAAATCTCTTCATTCTTTTCCGTCAATGTTCTTATCCGGTGATTCTCATGAAGATCCTAACGGAACCTCAAGTTCATCATTCTTCATTCTTTTCATCTCCGGTGGTTTCAAGTCAAGCTGTGTTGATCATATCTTTTCCTCATTTCAAATGTCGTCTCTTGCCGGTGCACCTCCTAATCTTCCCCGCTTGCTATTCATTTATTCCCGGGTGCTCAAGGTATCTCGAAGATTCGTGTTTCCACTCTATTTTCGTTCAACCTGTTTCGAGGTCATTATCTCTTTCAAGCCATTTAATTCAACCAATGCAATCTCTCTTTTCAAGCAATTGTTCTACGGTGTATCTTTTGAGTGGGCCCTAACCCACAGATCTTTTTCCCAGCATCTTACCTGACTCTTCTAAATTTTTCCGGAGCTATCTTAAATTTTTTTTAAAGTTTGACGTAAGAATGATTCATCATCAGTCATATGTGTTTTTCCAAGATCTCTCAATTTCTTTTCTTCGTTGGCTTAACTTTTCCATTTTTCATTCCGGAGTGCCTCTACAATTATTGTTGGTGTTTCTCGTCGTCTTTCTCATCATTTGAAGACCGAAGAAGAGATTTTCTCTCAATCTTGTTCCATTCTCTTCAAGATTCGTGATTCTAGCTTGTTGCCATCCTCTCATAATTCTCTTCGGTTGTGAGATTTCTCTTCACCTATCCGGAGAAATTCAGGAGCCTTTTCAGTTTGTTCATCCGGAGCCCATCACCTAAGATTTATTCTTTCTCAGGTTTCAGTTATCATTCTCCAATCTTACCGGTGCATCGTTCGAATATCCTCTAATCAGTTCATGATCTCTTCGTTCTCATGGATCTAAACCCTCTCATGTATCTTCGTTCTTTTGCTAATTTTTCCCGGTGTTTCTTTATCTTTACTTCGTTCATTTTTAATCCTACCGGTGTTTCGTTGAAGACCTTATCAAGTTATTGATATCTCTCCTAATCCTTTTCGACGAGAATAAGTAGTATGCCAATTCCATTGCTTGTCATCAATTTGAATTGGTGAAGGTTAAGCATAATATAATTCTTATTCTTGTTTCATCGAGTAAATTCAATTCCTTATTCCGGAAGCTCATCAAATTCTCGGCTTCAATTGTTTCACCTTCTCTTTTCCCCGGAGTTCCAACCTCTTTCAATTATATTATCACGGAGATCTCTATCTAAATCATTGCAACGCTTCAATCTTATTCTTTTCATCATTCAATTATTTTGGATCATTCTTTTATTACCGGAGTTCTACATGATGGTTCATCAAGGATTTAATTCATTCTCGAAGTGATCATCGAGATTCTTTTCAAAGGAGCTCAAGTTTTTCTTCATCTTGCAATCTGGAGTGCAATTGTTTCTCTTTTTATCTTTTGAGGTGGTATTACGTCATTCTTGATAATCTGAGTTCATGCTTCATGATTCACAGATTGTTAAGAATGAGGTATTTTAAATCCATCAATCTCTTCATTGGAGTTATATTGGGTTTTATTTCACCTAAAGCCTTCCCTAAGGATTGGTGCTAATTATGGTGCTTATAAATGATCCAAGTTTTTCATTTATCCTCCCGGTGATATAAGTTTCTTGTTCCCTTTGTTGATATCAATCCAATCAAATCTTTTTCGTGAGTGACAAGTTGTCACCTCATAATTTTGAGGTGTCTCCTATAAGTCCATATCAAGCTTATCCTTTTCGTTACTAGTTTTCCAACAACTCCGTTCGACCCTTCTCCTAAGAATACCTTCTCAAGCTCATTTGTGGCAGAAATTGCCATCTTCTTCTCCGTCCCTTTATCCCAACAATCTAGCTTCTATTCTTTTGTTCCGGAAGCTTTGTGATGTTGTTCTATTCACTCATCGTCTCGGATTGTGAAGATCATGTTCTTTCCTTGCTTATCCCATTTAACCGGAGTGCCATGCCCTCTTTTCAAGTTCTTCCCATTCTGTCAAGTTTTGGCTCCCTTCTCAACCGGAGTGCCGTCTGAAATCGTTCTTACCCTTTGTGACATTCTTTCAATAATTCCGAAGGTAGTGTGTTGTTGATTTCATCAAGTATCCTCTCGTCTTGTAAAGTTCTAGTTAATTCCTTCCATTTTCAGTCAGAGTGATGTCCAAATTATATCATTCTTATTCCCTCTCTATTTTGTTTTGACCAGAGTGGCTTCAATGTCTATCTTGTCACTTAAGCTCGTCTTTTTCGCCGTATTTCTGACTCCTTGGCTAACGTAGTGTTTTCCACTTTGTTCATCTCCGTTGTATTATTATTTTAAATTTGCTCAACCTCGCAAGGTTCTTTGGTTTCACTCGTTTGTCAAAGAAGCAACTTAGTGTTACCTATTCTCTTTCTCTTCCATTTTCCCTCCGGTGCCATCCTAGATCTTGGGACGAGATCCTCTTGTAGTGGTGGAGTGTTGTAACGCCCCGAGACCGATGTGGCAGGTGTCTTCCAGTTATTCGTTGTTGTTTGCCTTGTCTTTGCTTGCGTGTTGCATCTTGTCATGTCATCATATGCATTTGTAGCGACCCGACCCGAATGGATCAAGTCTCTGTGCTTACGTGTCATCCCTGGATCGGTATGCTGACACACACAGTACTCGAAGGATTTATAACAGAGGTAAATCACATGTATAAAGTAACGTAAATACTATTACCTCAATCCATATAGCGGAAACGACAAGGTTGTGGATTCCCATCAACACCAACGGCAGAGTTGAGTGTAGAAATCGTAACCCTAACGTATCACTTACTCGTCGTAAGAAACCTGCAACATGAGACGTTGCAGCCAGAAACGGGTCAGCACATTGAATGTATTGGCAAATTCAAACCATAGAGAATGATGAACAAAGACTATCACTACATGCATATTTGGCTGGTGGAAAAGCTCTATGATTATAAGGTTTTTTTTGCGTAAAGCCAATTTTTCCCTACTGCAAAGGAATAAATTTATTTAACTATCAAGGTGGTTGTGAAACATCGAGAATGGTTGACAGCATTCTCAATCCCAATTAAAAATAATTAAAACCCAACAACATTAATTAGAAGTAACATGTTGAGATTCACATGATATTCAAGTACTAGATACTCAAGTTGTCCATGACCGGGGACACAGCTAATCATGATTAGTTTGTACACTCTGCAGAGGTTTGCGCACTTTTCCCCACAAGACTCGATCGCCTCCGTTGGATTTCTCGCACTACATGGTGTTTGAGAAACGGATGACCGAGATACAGTCTTTCAGAAGCGCTAGCACCTTACGATGGATAGACCGGTACACCTACTTTCCCCTACATCTGCTAGTCTACCCTGTAAGAGTTCGCACGACTTAATCAACTATGCCAGAGCCCATAATCGCTTGTGGCTGCACACGGAAGTTTCTAGCACGAAAGATCTTATGATCCCTTTGAGCCTGGGTGGCGGTCCAAAAAAAACAGGCAAGTCCTGATAGACATCAGGTGCCTCAATCCACCCAGATGTGTATTTAAGTTGCCACCTTAGATAAACCATTAAAATTATCAATTCACATCTGTCATGGATATCACTCACCCAATCCACGTCTACTAGCATAGCATGGCATAAAAAGCAAACGTAGAAGTAACTCCCAAAGATTTGATAAATAACAGGTAATAGGTACTACCTCATCTACTTCCCATCCCACAGTTTAATTAGATCCTAATCATGCAATGTGTGAGGATTGATCTAATGCAATAAAACATGGGTTGTAGAAAAGGTATGATCAAAGTGTGAACTTGCCTGCAAGGTTGATGAAGATGATTCGCACTCAAAAACTCTCGATAGATCTACTCGTCACACTCCGGTCAATCTATCGTAAGCAGACAATAGTAACCACACAATAAGTACTCATCTAATGCACAAGTAAAACTCGAACGAGAGAACGAACCAGAAAGTTCAACTTAAGAACTCCGGTTGCAAAGAAAGAATGAACCGAACAAACGACGGAAAACAAACGGCGGAAGAAAACAACTCGGTTCTAGCAAGTTGAAACTAGGTCAAATTTTACCGGGGCAAAAACTTGTTTAAGTTGATTAGACGGAACGGCGGTTTCGAAACGAAACTCCAGGCGCTTGAATCACCTGATTCCGATAAACGGGCGAGAAGATAAACTAGAACGAAGATCGGATCTGAGATCACGATCGCGGAATAAATCCGACGAAAAGAAAAAGACGAATGATTAAACGAACGGGCGTCGTTAACCGGGAATAATCGGTGATCACGTTCGTTGAGACGAACGGTCCGAAAGAAGAACGAAAACCGATCTAGGGTTTTCGGAAAAGAAACCGAAACGAAAAAAACGGAAAACCGATCTAGGATTTCGGAAAAGAAACCGAAACGAAGAATCGAAGAGAAAACCGGAAAAGAAAACCGGAACGGTTTCTTTTAAAATAACCGAACCGCGGGGAAGAAAAAGAGAGGCGCGGGGCTACCTCCGGCGAGGCGGGGCGAACGGTGGCGACGGCGGCGTGCTAGGGCGGCGGCGGCGCTATAGGGGCGGCGGCGGCGGGTGAGGGGCGCGGGGTGGGGCGCGGCTTGGGGAGGAGAGGGGGTTTAGGTTTTTGGTGTGAGGAGAGGGGGGGTGTGGGGGTATTTATATTGGTGAGGGGAGAGGAGACTTGGGGTAGAGGACAAGAAATAGAGTAGGAAAAAGAGTCCTAGAAGAAAAAAAGGAAAACGAAACAAAGGAAACAGGGGGGGCTAAAGACTTGGCCAAGGGGCAAGGGAGGGGCGGCCGGCTCCTGGAGTCCCGCTGGGATTCGGCGAGCGAGGCTCCTGGCGCTAGCGCACAGGGAGCTGGGGCGGCGGCTGGCCTGGGCCTTGGCCCGGCTGGCCTGGCTCCTTTTTTTATAAATAATTCCGCGCGCAGAAAAACAAAGAAAAAGAAAACTAAACGAACTCCAAAAATTCTAAAGTAAATTTTCTCCGACTCCTAAAAATGAGCCGAACAAAATAAACTTTTCTCCGGACCTAAAATGCAATTTTCGAAAACGCGCATTTTTCCCTATCCAAAGAAAAACAAACAAACACCGGAAAACAAAATTTGATCTACTTATTAAATCTTCATTTTTCCTATATTTTGAGAAAGTCATATTATTCCCTCTCTCATATTTTGATATCGGAAAAATAACTGAAGATGAAATAAATAAATCAAATGATCCTTTTTTCAAATTCGAGAAAACTCTCAAATATGAAAATAACAAAATCTCCAACTCTCTCCGAAGGTCCTTGAGTTGCGTGAAATTTCTAGGATCGACCAAAATGCAAGAAAATAAGATATGCATGATGATCTAATGTATAACATTCCAAATTGAAAATTTGGGATGTTACACATTGTATCATCATGTTTTCAAAACTTGCATCCGTCCTGGTCTCCTCGTTCCTTCTGTTGTCCGTTCTGAGTCCAGACACACTTGCACGCGCCCGCGGCATGTCCGATATATTATTTTCTAAGTGGCTGGAAAATGTTCTCGGAATGGGATGAGAGTTGACGTGTGGTCTTATTATAGTGTAGATAGACCGCCTGTCAAGTTTCATCGCATTCGGAGTTCGTTTGTTAGCCCAACCGTTAAACTATAGCGGCATTATAGCCGGTCTTTTTGTCGGACGTTTTCGGTCTCCGGAAACAATCGCCGGGTCTCTCTCTTCTCTTCTCTCAGCTCGAGACCGTCTACACAGCCCACTACTCACCGCCAGGCCCTACCTAACCTCTCTCGTCAGCCCGCGACCCTCCTCGCGCACGCCCGAAAGCTGTCCCGTACCCGACTCGGGCTGTCGCTATCGTTGTGTCCGGATCATCCCCTAACATCTACAAAACTTCTCCGTTTCTTTTCTAGACTCCCCAACCTTTTATCTCGACCGTCCGATCTAAATCGGAGGGTCCAAATGGCCCTTTATCTCATTGCTATATATATTGGGTAACCCTAAAATCTAGGAAGATGTCCCATCCATCAAATCCTCCGCCGCCGCCACTGTCTTTCTCCCACCTCGGGTTCCCCTTCGCACCAACCAGACACCACTTCTCGATCCCCACCTTCTCCTCAATTTCAGCGCCACCCTACCAAATCACGGCCAATCATCGTCCCCGACCACCGAGCACCTCCCACCTCGAGCTCCTCCAAGATCACCACACCGCCGAAAGCTAGCACTCCACTCGGCCCACCAGCGCAGCAGCGCACCTCACCCCCGCGCCATGGAGCTCCAAGTTCGTCGGCTCGCCTCTGCTTCGATCCGGCAGGGAACGGGTCCCCGGCGACCTCCCGTGACCGGATCCAACGCCTCTACCCTCGCCAGCGAACGCGCCAACCAGCCCCGCGCCCATGCTTCCGCAGCCCTCCTCGTCCAGGAGCTCCACGAGGGGAGGAGCAACAGCGCCTGAGCGCTCCTCGCGATCCGCCGCCCCGGCGAACCACACCGCCGGCGACCACCTTCAGCAGGCCCCTCTGCCGCGCCCCCTCCTCTCTTCTTTCATCCCCTTCTCTGGCCCCTCAAACTTCCTCTGTTTGACTATCACAGGACCTGCCATGGATGCAGGCTTCAAGCCACCACCGCTGCCGTCGACGCCGGCCATGGGCGTGCCACGTGCCGGAGTGGAGCTCCGAAGGAGTCCATCGCCGCCAATCGCCTCGGATCCGGCCAGAACAAGCTCGACCCCTTCCGCTGCTTCGCCCCCCTCGATCCCACTGCTGCCTGCTCTGTTTGATTGAGCAGCGCCATCGCCGGAGTCCCTCGTCGCCAGGAACTGCCTCCCCGACCCTCGGGCTGCACGGATCCGTAGCGTCCACAGTCGGCCTCCTCTCCAGCTTCGCGCCAAGTCCCACGTTGTCGGAGACGTTCCCGCTGCCGTTCGCCTGAACCTGTTGCTGTCGTTGCTCTGCCTGCAGTAACGGGCAGGAGCTCGTTCGCCTGCCTCGCCTCGCTTTGACCACGCTTGGCCCAGCGCGCCTCTAGATCAGGCCAAGGCCCAGCTCCTCTGCTTCGCTCGCAGCCCAGATGCCCAGTGCCTCCTCAAGCCCAATGTGAGCAGCCCAGTCCACCCAGTTTCAGCCCGTTGATGTTTTTTTCAGGATCTGTGAATTTGTCTTTTTTTTCCAGAGAAAACAGATTTACAAAAAAAAAACCTTGCACAACATGCATATAATAACTCACAATTCGTGCATCGGATTAAAATGAATTATATATGAAATATTTAGTTTTCCATCTAGTTTCATAATATGTCATTTTCATCCAGGTTTAGAATGTTTAAAATGTTGTTTGCATATAATTTGCTCCTATGCCATGTTAAAATGCTTTAATTCATAACTAAATAACCGTAGCTCGGATTTTAATAAACTTTATATGCAAATGGGGTAGAATTTTGCCTAGGTTAACATGTTGCACTCATCTAGCATGTTTAACAACTCTAAAATTATGTTTAGGGCAGAACAATACCAAACCTAATATATGCATATGAGGAGTTTCCGGAATTGTTGTTCGTTGTTTCCGGCCTCATTTAAACTTGCCTAGATAGGTAGTTTTCATTTGCTTCACTCTCTTGCCATGTTCAACAACTTTTAATATTGTTGAGTACATAAACGAGATTGAACTAAATAACCAAATGTGGTGTTTCGTCAATATGCAACGGAGTTGCATAATGAGCTCCACTTAATTTGTAGGATTGTTTGTGCACTTTTCCATGCCATGCTTCATTAAACCGGACATGCATCATACTTGTTTGCGCATCGTGCCATGTTGATGTGTTGGTTGTTTACTATGTTGTTTGCTCATTTCCGGTGTTGCTTCTTCGGGTTGGTTCCGATTACGTCGCGCTTGTGAGGAACCGTTCGACTACGTCCGTTTGTCTTCTTCATGGACTCATTCTTCTTTGCGGGATCTCAGGCAAGATGATCATACCCTCGAAATCACTTCTATCTTTGCTTGCTAGTTGCTCGCTCTTTTGCTATGACTATGCTGCGATACCTACCACTTATCATGCCTCCTATATTGTTGAACAAAGCCTCTAACCCACCTTGTCCCAGCAAACCGTTGTTTGGCTATATTACCGCTTTGCTCAGCCCCTCTTATAGCGTTGTTAGTTGCAGGTGAAGATTGAAGTTTGTTCCTTGTTGGAACATGGAGATGTTGTTCCTTATTGGAACATGTTTACTTGTTGGGATATCATAATATCTCCTATTTAATTAATGCATCTATATACTTGGTAAAGGGTGGAAGGCTCGGCCTTATGCCTGGTATTTTGTTCCACTCTTGCCGCCCTAGTTTCCATCATATCGGTGTTATGTTCCCAGATTTTGCGTTCCTTACGCGGTTGAGTAATAATGGGAACCCCTTGACAGTTCGCCTGAATAAAACTCTTCAGCAATGCCCAACATTGGTTTTACCATTTGCCACCTAGCCTCTTTTTCCCTTGGGTTCCGCGGACTCAAGGGTCATCTTTATTTAACCCCCGGGCCAGTGCTCCTCTGAGTGTTGGTCCACCTTGTCAGCCGCCAGTGGCCACCAGGGGCAACTCTGGGCTGGCCTACCGGAAGTTTAGACAATCTGAGTGTGCCCTGAGAACGAGATATGTGCAGCTCCTATCGGGATTTGTCGGCACATTCGGGCGGTGTTGCTGGATTTGTTTTATCATTGTCGAAATGTCTTGTAACCGGGATTCCGAGTCTGATCAGGTCTTCGCGCTAGAAGGAATATCCTTCGTTGACCGTGAGAGCTTGTGATGGGCTAAGTTGGGACACCCTGCAAGGTTATGAACTTTCAAAAGCCGTGCCCGCGGTTATGGGCAGATGGGAATTTGTTAATGTCCGATTGTAGAAAACCTGAAGTTGCCCTTAATTAAAATACATCAACCGCGTGTGTAACCGTGATGGTCTCTTTCCGACGGAGTCCGGGAAGTGAACACGGTGTTGGAGTTATGCTTGACGTAGGTTGCTCTAGGATCACTTCTTGATCATAGTTGTTCGACCGTGCTTTTGCCTTCTCTTCTCGCTCTCTTTTGCGAATAGGTTAGCCACCATATATGTTAGTCGTTTGTTGCAGCTCCACCTCATACCTTTACCTTACCCATAAGCTTAAATAGTCTTGATCGCGAGGGTGCGAGATTGCTGAGTCCCCGTGACTCACAGATACTTCCAAAACCAGTTTGCAGGTGCCGTTGAACCGTGCAGGTGACGCAACCAAGCTCAAGGAGGAGCTCGATGAAGATCTTGTCCTTTGTGTTGTTTCGTTCTAGTTGATCAGTAGTGGAGCCCAGTCGGGACAATCGGGGATCTGTGTAGCATTTGGGGTAGTCTTGTTTTATTTTGGCTCCGTAGTCGGGCCCTGATTGTATTTGAATGATGTAATGCTTTATTCATGTATTTGTCTGAAGTGGCGATTGTAAGCCAACTATGTATCTCTTTCCCTTATGTATTACATGGGTTGTGTGAAAATTACCTCACTTGCGATATTGCCTTCAATGCGGTTATGCCTCTAAGTCGTGTTTCGACACGTGGGGGATATAGCCGCATCGAGGACGTTACAACTAACCAGGTTCATTTCAATTATTCTTTTATATTCAGCACTTCCCACAACTAATTTGTTCTCAGAACCACACAGTTCGGTGAGCCTCTTGGCTAGGTGATCGTCAATAGCATTATTAACTATGTCAATGGGGCAGGGCACCGTCATTTTGTATGAGTTCTTTCAAACTCTGGGAAATAAAGATAGAAGGGATTTAAAAATCTTGTCAGATACAATACAAGTGTCTAAGTCATGAAAGAAGCAGGGTATTTGACAAAGCAGTGCATCAATCATAAAGTATAGTGTTGCTTAAGCCTTTGTATGCACGTTTCTCTCGGTAATGCTCTCGAATGTTCATGCATAGAGCTAGATGTCTGTATTCTTCCATTCTTGGTAGGAGTACCATGTCAGAGCTCATTCATCCCTAGCTAAGAAGATCTAACCACTCAGTAGAAAATCTGAATTTTGGGTCGGCCCTAGCTAAGCTGCTGCAAGCAATTTTGGGTCGGCCATAAGTAACTGAACGATTACAGAAATCTAAATTCGACATGAGCTCCACACAACGAAGTAGTGCTTATTATATGTTCTATGTCGCTGGTAGGTATCCACGCTTGCTACAGCCTCCACTTTTTTGAAAAACTGCTACACGCGCAAGACAAAAAGGAAATCCACAGATTGCCCAACCACAACAAGGAACAAAACATCTTCTCTTCTCCTCGAGAGGAAAAGGCAAGGGGCAAAGGTAGGCAGAGCATCGAGACGAATCGATTCGTCCAGCCGACGAGCTAGCGAGCCAGGCAATCCATTCGGAACAGAGCCCGCACGCACCCGCAGAGTAAGCGCGGAGTGAGGGAGGGAGGGAGGGAGGGAGGTGCTAGCAGGAAGGGGGAGGCGTACCCGCACTTTTCGCAGAGCACGGCGAAGCCGCCGGATCACGGCGGCCAGTCCTTCCTCCACTCGCCCACCCCCGCCGCCGTCGGGGCGGGCGCGCCGCACGCCGCGTTCATGCACCTCGCCGCCGCCGCCGTGGGAAACGAGGGAGCCGGTTGTGCGCGCACCTGATCGACGTCAGATGAGTGGAGGGGAAGGGATGAGAGGGGGCGGCGGTGGGAGATGAAGTCGCCGGCTGTGGGGGGAGAGCGGAGGGAGTGGAGTGGGTGAGATCTAAGGACTGTGCAGGAATGGAGAGAGTGAGGGAGACTCGTGCTGGTTGGTTTTTTTTTTAGTAATACTACTGCTTTTTCTTTATAACTTGGAGTAATACTGCTGGGTTGGGTGCTGGTTAGCCGATTTGGGCCTTTGACGTTTGCTCTTCAAGGAAAAATACACAGAAGTATATACATTGGATCATATGAATAAATGTTTTTTATACTTATTACATATATTCAGAGTATCACAAAAAATCAAAATTTTGAGAAAAGAAACCGAATATACTTGGTTTATGCTGGATTGCTTGCATGTTTTTAAGCTTTGTCGGACAATTTTCCTTAGCCTATATAAAAGAATTAAAAATTCTCAAAAAAATATAAATAGATTAAAATGATTTAAAAAATTTCAGATGACATATTATTTATATATGAACATTATAGTTGGTTGTTTGCTTCGAAAGAAATGCAACATCTTTTTTGTAATAATATGAAAAACGGTTTTTCTTTTTTACAAAATAAACAACTATGTTTGTTTCACTCTTAATTTTATTATACTCCCTCCGTCCGAAAATGCTTGTCCTAGAAATAATTGTATCTAGACTTATTTTAGTTATAGATACAACCATTTTATCCATTTATTGGACAAGTATTTCCGAACGGAGGGAGTATATTATATATGTTTATATGATGCAGTAGCAAATATCATTTATATTTCATCACAGATAAAAAGTGATGGGTTCCGACATACACATTGATGTAACGATGACAGACCGGACTGAAACACGACGAGAAGAGGTATATAGCTAATCATTCTTTGTTTGTGTCTTATACATGATAATACAAAATGTTTATTTTTACATATTATTATTTTTCAGAATATAGGAGACATAGATATGGATTTTGGAGATGCACAAAAAGAATGCATCAACAAGGGTTCCGAAGCGGCGACGCTGAAAGGGGTCGCAAATTGATCAAAGAAGTTTTCAATTATATAATTTTTTTCTCCCGCTATAGGCGGTCTCGTTGGTTAAATTTATGGTCAAAGTGAACCTCGGAATACGCGAGTGCACTATATTTTGAAACGGAGTGAGTATATAATATAGTAAAACATAGATATAATCTAAACTTGATAAATGCTTATATATATTGCATGCTAGCTCACAACCATCTACGACACATGGCGGGTGAAAAGGTACATATTCTTAGCAAGTTCGTTTCTGGCCAAATGAAAGAAGACGAGAAAAAGACATAGATCCATCAAAATATTGTCACTTCTTACAACATGTTAATACTTATCTACAACAAGATATGGTTAGTATCGCCTCATTATCCATGCATATCATGATGTATTTTTTTAATTAATCCATGTGTATAATTATTTATTATTTTTTATATCTAATTGTGATTACGATTTATATGATATTTACACCAACTGTTCATTTAACATGCCTCAGACTTATTGGTATCTGACAGTCGTCAATGCCAAAAAACATGAGATTCAAGTATTGGACTCACTTGGTTCTCGGATCAAACGGAGTGACCTTACTACTACGGTAACTACTATTGTTTTTTGGTCCTCTTAACATATGTTTTGTTTGCCTTAACCCCTACTATTTTCCATATATAAATTAGTCACGAGGACTTGAAAAGCGTCTGAAACTTGGAGAACAGAGTCCGGAGTTTAATAGAGATCATAAGTGGCTCGATCTCAATGTTACAAAATGGAATGTCGTAGAATAGTTTCATGAGGCAATACAAACGGATCGGTAAGCACTTGTCACAAATTGAAATATATTGTGTTTGATACTCATGAACACAAAAAATATCATACAATAGAAAATATTGATAGTAAAATGTCGTAGTGTATCTATTAGTTGATTAAGCAGTTTTTATTATACTTGCTCAAACATTGTGCAAATGAAGGTGAAGACAACTTGCCTGATATTGTGAGACAATTTCTTAAGTGCTTCAAGTAGATATCAATACTTTGTAATAGATTTTTAGTTTGATCATCACTTTATATGTATACATTGTTAATGTGCTATTTTGTTATCACTTTACATTACAAAGTTAAGTGGACTTCAATTATTATGCAATTGTGACCGTGATATGTGTCGTGGTTCTAACTCTGACAGTGATGTAGGGGGTATGTATGGAGAGGCTAGATCTTAGCTATGGAGGAGTTGTAAGCACACGAGGATTACAAGTTCAGGCCCTTCTCGGAGGAAGTAATAGCCCTACGTCTCGGTGCCCGGAGGCAATCGACTGAATTATGTGTGTATGAATAACAGGGGTGCCAACCCTTGATACTGAGGAGGGGTGGCTTATATAGAGTTCGCCAGGCCCCTCCAGCCCTCAGTAATGCAAGGTTTAAAGTACCTTAAGATTGGGGGTTACTGGTAACGCCCCTAATAAAGTGCTATGATGACCATAAAAGCTACTTAATGACCGACCGTTTGCGTGCAGGGTGATTTTAGATCTCCTGGCAGTCGAGTGGTTGGAATTTGGTCGAGTGATTGCTTCGTGGTCGAGTGTCTTGAATCTGTCGAGTGGGATACCTCCAAGTCGATTGAAAGGTGACTTCTTCTAGGGATGTCCTTGGGTAGGGTACTTAGGACAGGTCCATGCCCCTATCCTAGGTACATAGCTTCATCAATATGTTGTCTCCATCTATGACTATTTCAGAAGCCCGTGGCAACGCACGGGCATTCTACTAGTATACTATTATGAATGACAAGAAAATTACAAGTAATAGGCAAAATATGTGCCTCATGCTACACAATTTCAGTGTCCCAACGACAATGGCAGAGAGATTTCTATCACACATATAAGATTTATGTGTACTTGCAGAATTGTTGCATAGCTCCTGATTAGTCTGTCTCATTTTGCGCTCCATTCTCTTGTTTCTGCACAAATCTCTCAAGAACTCATTGTCGCCATAAAGGTGACTATGAGCAGTGTATGTAACCATGTACATAGAAACATATAAAAACTATAAATATATCCACACAGATATGCGGATTTCTACAAACCATGTATGCAAATTTCTATCATATAAAAAAAGAGATCATACGAAAACTAAATCAAGCAAGCATATGGAAAATAACAAATAGAAACATACAAAGAAAGAAAAAAGATATCCACACAGATGTCCGCATAAAATCTGACCGATATAATATTCACAGAGATTGAACAAAAACCGGAAAAGAAATGCATTCAAGCTCTATAGAAAAACATAGCAGTAGTACCGAGTCAGCCCAAAACTTAACACTCACTTACATATATACTATTATGAATGCCAAGAAAATTACAAGTAACAAGCAAAATATGTGCCTCATGCGACACAATTTCAGCGTTCCGATGATAATGGCAGAAAGATTTCTATCACATAGACCACATCTCTGTGTACTTGCAGAACTGTTGCATAACTCCTGCTTAGTTTGCCTCATCTTAAGCTCCAATCTCTTCTTTCTCCACAAATCTCTCAAAAACTCATTGTCGCCATAGATATGACTACGAACCGTGTATGTAAAACGAGGATTCCAATTTATGGCCAAGTAAAATAGTCCAGCTTGCAAACGATGGCTGCCGTACGTTCTAATTGCATTGTTTAACGTACGAGTCAACCTTCTGATGGTTTCGACATTTCTCTTGAAAGCTTCTCATGTACGAACCTGATATACACGGTAAGCCCACACGATCTTCCGCTTCTCCGTACGAAGTTTTATTTCACGTCGTAGTGATGTTGATTTAAGTATAACCGTAGGTTTAGCCATTGTTCTCATGCCAAACTCATCAAGAAGACATAGCCTAAACATCTTCTTTGGCCCAATAACTTTGTCTTCTCCGTGAACTAGAGATCCAACCTTCTCTTTGAAAAGAAATAAAAACCTCCTCCTTGGATTCTTCGATTGCTTCATCCTAGGTTATGAGATGAGTTTCAAAAAGTTAACTACTAAAAGAGTAGCCAGCACTAGCATTACCACTATATTGAATAAACTGAAAAGGGATAACTAGAATTATACATATATAACACAATAACGCATGTTGTTAATGATATAAAAACACACCCATGAAAAAAAAACAGCAATATAGATTTGAGGTTAAACATATGGATTTCGCTACAAATCAAACATCGGATTTTTTTTAGCATGTCAAATCATGTTCGAGATGATAGATTATGTTGTCGTGAGGATGACAATTTTTTTAGCAAGCATGACAAGTCCTGGCAAAAAATTAAACATGGTAAGGATTTGTTATGCTTGCTAAAAGAATTTTTCATCCTCGCGATAACATAATTTGACGTAGAAGCATTCGATTTGTCATGCTTAATCTGATGTCATATTTTAACATTAGCAAAAAAATATTATTCGCAAAAACTACAACAAGCAAGGACGTACTTACCCGCTGCCTTGCGAGGTAGCCATGATATCCATATCTATACATGCAAATAGGCTAATAAACTTATATTAGTGCGTGTAATGTTTGCTTCTTATAACTAACTAGCAAAAGAGCCTGTGCGTTGCAACGGAAGAGAAAACATAACACACGCTCTTAACTCAACAACCATCACTCAAGACCACAATAGGTTCATCTCCTTTATTTTTGCGAGGCATCATATTTGTGTTGCCCATTATCCTCCTTCTCACTCTCGCCGGCGATGGCCTCGGTGTTCACACAAAACAACAAAAAACATGTGTTGAATATGGTTAATCCTAAGGTCTCTCTCTCTCTCGTTCGCTCGCTTTCTCTCACTCTCACGATGAGAAATCTGTTGTTTTCCCCTGCACATTTTTCAGAGGTATGTTGTGTAGTTATCGATGTTTTCTCTTCCGTATATGGTCATAGTGGGGTGTTTATTTGCAATCCGGATTGCCGCCGGTATGAAAAAAAGAATCTTGCGCTATAAATTATAACTTTGCTTCCATAACAATATTTTAAAAATATTTAACAGGTAAAATTAACATCATATTTAGATTCCAGACATTTTTCTAATAAAATTTCATATATAATATGTTAAAATTGAAGTTACGGTTTAAAAGATACAGATAATTTAGAAAATCATTTGGTTTGACTCAAATATATTCCAAAATAATATTTAAAAATACTTAACAGGTAAAAATAATCTCATATTCATATTCTACATATTTTTCTAATTAAATTTAATATATAACATGTTCAAATCGGAGTTACGGTTTAAAAGATATGGATGATTTTAAAAAGTATTTGTTTGACTTAAATATGATCCGTGGATGAATTACCTAAAACATCAGGGTGGTTTTCAAAAAATGTAAAATAACGGTTCGGGTGTGACTTAAATCCGGACGGCGAGTTGATTTCAGGAAAAGACAGGGACTTTTATGTAAAACACGGAAATAACGATTTATTTTAACTTAAAACAGGACTGCGGGTTGAATTCTCTGAAATAGAGAAACTTTTCTGAAAAATGCCATGACGGACGAAAGAAACCCAATTTGCTTTATTATTAGGTAAAGATAAAGATAATTATTCTTGCAAAAAAAATAACTAATAATTATTATGAGGGCGACGGCCTTAACAGGCTTTGTATTGGAACACGGCCACTCGGGTGGGGTAACTTGAGTTCTAACCTAAATCCTGCAAGATTTATGTGGAAACCTTCATATCGGAAGACCGATTGCATACGGTGCATCCAACACCGCCCCTCTCAAAAAAGAACACCACCCAGTTTATATAGATTTTCATATGATGCAAGATCCAGCGGTCTTCTGCACTTTGAGTCCAGCTCACGTACAATTCGATCGCCGGATCGGTGGATCGGTGCAGACCTAGCGGTTGAGGCGAGCGAAAGGCGAGGCGACGCGATTGACCGCATGGCCGCGGCTACGCGAGATCCGATTTTGTTCAGCCACGTCAGTTTGAGGCCCAAACAGACAGACGCCAATCCGTTTTTTGTCTGTCATCGATTCATTTTTGGTTTAAATTTAAGTTGTGTTTGTGTCAAAATGGACAACGTGCGGACGCACACGGACCCTCTTTTGTCCTCCCTTGGCTTGCCCGTTGGTAAAACAGTCCCCTTTTTTCCTTTCCTTACGAGGCTTGCCTACCCCACCCCCCTGGTCATAGTCGTTGCCGCCCATTTTCCGGCCGCTCTGTCATTGTCCAGGTCGGCCGCCCAAGCCCTGACGCATCCACACAAATCCCACCGCCCCCTGTACGTTTTTGGTGGAGTTCTTGTCGATGTTTGTGGGCTTTTGTCACCGCCTTCGGTACCAGAGAAACCACGGCTGTCAGCGACGCCCATCGACTCCAACATCGTCCACCTGGCGCCGGCCCACAACGCTTCTACACGCCTACTACCTGTGCGGGGAGGCAGAGGCGCTCTTCACCTGTTGCGTCTCCACCACACTACAAGATTTTCGACACTTTGCTCGCAAGGTACCATGGATAGTGGGGATGAGTATTTTTTTTTTCAACAACTTCATTTGTTCATCCGATGATTCATTGTCGGATGACAAAGAGCTTGTGGTTGCTGCATTGGTCTTCAATGACCACATTGTTCGACAGTGGCCTCAGTTCAGGGGATCAATCCCAGGCCATGCTTCGACCTTGAACCGCAATAAGGAGAGCGGTCACGCCCTGCTCTATGCCATTTACTTCGAGGATTCTCCACACTTCAAAACCCATCTTTTTCGGCGCCGCTTCCGGATGGCAAGTCATGTGTTCAATCATATTCGAGAGGAAGTGGTAGCATATGACGATTACTTTGAGTGCAAAAGGATGCCCTTACAAGATTGTCTTCTCCTCTTATCAGAAATGCACTGCGGCTATTTGTATGTTATACAGAACTCTGGGCGATCTTGTGGATGAGTACATTTGTGTGAGTGAGTCCACATGTCTCAAATCAATGTACATGTTCTGCAAGGCCGTGGTGGCAGTGTTTGGCCCTGAGTACCTGAGAGAGTCAAATACCGCAGATACAGCCCGGTTGTTGGCAATCAATGCAGATAGAGTCTTTCCAGGATGCTTGGCAGCATAGATTGTATGCACTGAAAGTGGAAGAAGTGCCCATTTGCTTGGCAGGGGCGGTACAAGGGGCATTGTCAAATGTTGCACTGTCATACTAGAAGTGGTGGCTTCACAAGATCTTTGGATATGACACTCTTTCTTCAGCATGGCTGGTTCTCACAATGATATAACGTGCTTCAGCGTTCTCCGGTGTTCGTGAGGCTTGCAGAAGGCCACTGCCTAGAGGTTAATTTTGAGATCAATGACCACCATTACAACAAGGGATACTACCTAGCTGATGATATTTATGCTTGGTGGTCAACTCTTATGAAGACAATATCCAACCCATAAGGAGAGAAAAAACAAAGATTTGCCCAAGCACAAGAGAGTGCTAGGAAGGACGTGGAGCATGCTTTTGGTGTGCTTCGATCTCGATGGGGTATCGTTCGACACCCTGCCATGACATGGAGCACTGAGAAGTTTTGGGAGGTAATGCTTGTTTGCATGATCATGCATAACATGATCATGGAGGATGAGCGTAATAACATCTATGACCAAGGCTTTGAATATCACGGTGGAAACGTTGTGCCTGAGCACCAAGAACCGGCAATGTTTGAACAGTATACCCAATTTCATCGTGAAATGCGTGAATGACATACCCATATGCAACTTCAAAATGACTTGGTTAAGCACATGTGGAATCACATTGGCAACCGGTAGATGTATCGGTTCATTTTCTTTCCATGTATTCGTGACAATTTCAATTTGATTGCAATTTTTGTGTTTTTATCCGGTTGACGGTTTCCTTGCAATCCATCTTGTAACATTCAAATGCATCTGTAAATGCATGAAACTGTAGAATGTACACTTTTTGATAAAATTGATAAGTAGTAAGTATATTAGACAGACCAGTACCTGTAACAAATATCCTTCCGAGTCATCTATGGCATTGGATATTAAAAACCAGTACTGTGCAAGTAATAAGTGGACTCAAATGTGTTTCCATGAGATCCTTATATCTAAGTAATTTCGTCTGATAAATCCAGGAAAGGCATTAATCACAAATACATATCCACCATATGATCTCAGCGGGGAAAAAAACAGTGGTTATCTTCGATTTATCTGCAAGAAAACATAACAGTACACATCAATTGGTCGAGTTGACAAGACTGTTATATAAACTGGTATAACTGTTCAGCTGCAAATGCCATATTATATACCCATGCAGTTAAACACAAAAAGGATATCAGTACACGTCAACCAGATTCGGTAAGAGATGTAGTGATTGGTCCGGAAGATTCATGGCTTACGCGGCAAAGGAAGTACATGTCAAATCTGTTGTTCAGGCTCTTCGCTGTTTCACCATGGGGGTCTTCCTCTTGTCCAAAGGATTCTGTGAGAAGTACGAAAAGTTGATTCATGATTTCTGGTAGGGGGCCGAAGAAGGCCATCGGAAAGTGCATTGGATGTCATGGGAGTGCATGACACGTCCGAAGAGGGCGGGTGGTATTGGCTTTAGGGATATGCACCTGTTCAACATCGTGCAAGCAAAGCTGGAGACTCCTTCAGAACCCTGACAGTTTGTGCGCTAGAGTGCTCAAGTCAAAATATTTCCCTCATGGAAACCTCCTTGATACAGTTTTTGCCTCCGACGCATCCCCGGTTTGGAGAGGAATTGAGGCTGGGTTGGAGCTCCTAAAGAAAGGAATCATATGGCGGGTGGGAGATGGAAGAGACATTCAAATTCAAAGAGACCAATGGATTCTCCGGAAGGAAGGACTAAAGACTGCAACTTTTCTCAGGAGATCAAGATTGCGCTGGGTGAACCAGCTAATGCAACCAGAGGGCAAGGAGTGGAATGTGGAATTAATAAGGCAAACTTTTCATCCTTTTGACGCGGATGAAATCTGCAAAATCTCCATTCCGGGTGCAAATGCTGAAGATAGGATCGCTTGGCACTACGAAAGAAACGGGGTCTTCACAGTAAGAAGTGCGTATAAGCTGGCCGCTGCAATTCATGGGCAGTCCCGGCAGTCCCCGTCAAGCTCGTCAAGGGATCATGATGATAGGAGCATCTGGGACCTCATCTGGAAGTCAAAAGTCCCACCAAAAGTGAGAATTTTTGGATGGCGTGTAGCTACCAACACGCTGGCCACGAAGAAGAATAAGTGGAAGAGGACCTTAGAACTGGAGGCCACCTGGAGTATCTGCGGGTGTGGCGAGGAAGATGAATTTCATGCGGTGGTAAGCTGCACAAAAAGTAGAGCCCTAAGACATGAAATGAGAAAAGACTGGGAGCTTCCACCAGAGGAATCATTCCGGTACACCGGCCCGGACTGGCTGCAATTGCTATTGGGTACAGCGACCGAGCCCATGAGGGCGAGGGTGTTGATGCTTTTGTGGAGAGGCTGGCATCTTCGTGATGACTGTGTCCATGGGAATGGAAAGGAGTCAATCAGCCAATCTGTACAATTTCTACTGAAGTATGAAGAAGAAGTGCAGCTAGCTGCAACCACTACGTATCCCTTGGATTCTGGGAAGGAGAAACGGCCAGGTGCCAATCCTGAAGAGCGAAGTGCCGATCAGACAATCTTGAAGTGGTCTGCTCCTGTTCAAAATTCAGTGAAATTAAACTCTGACGCATCTTTCTTACCGGACAGTGGTCACTGCTGGGGAGGAGCAGTTGAGAGGGACTTTAGAGGACGGGTGGTTGTATCATTGGGAAAGCAGACTGGCATTGCCGCAAGGGTGGAGGAAGCAGAAGCTAGAGCCATTTTGGTTGGTCTGAGGGCCTTGGCAGAATTATACAGTGGACCAGTTGTGATTGAGGTGGACTGTATGACCCTAGTTAACGAGCTGAAAAAGGACACACATAATCTATCCCCTTGCTATGGTGTGCTACGTGATATCATGGAGGTCTTGGCGAAGTTCACTTCCTTCAATGTCGCTCATGTTGGAAGGATGTGCAACACACTGGCCCATGAATTAGCTGCAGAGGCAAGACAAAAAGGTGATCTTCAGCTCATTGCGAGGGTCCCGGACAGACTGATGAATCTGATGCAGGCTGAGTGTACTCCCTCTACTTGAGTATTTGTGTACTCGAGTTTCTCAAAAAAAAAAAAGATATCAGTAACTTTCATATTGGATATTGGGGTTGGGGAACGGAAATCAGCATATCCCTGCCATGAGAAAAACAACCTCGTAAAAATCCAAAAATAATTGCCATATTATCTACCCATGCAGTTAAACACAAAAAGGATATCAGTAACTTCCATGAACGGAAATCGGCATATCCCTGCCATGAGAAAGACAACATCGTAAAATTCCAAAATGATTGTCAGTAGAACATAGGTTGTAGCCAGAACATTCTAGGAGAAGCAAGACTAAAAGTGTATTACAAGATAATTTGCACCAACAGTTGAACCATAGGCAGAATCAGTAATAACAGGAATTTGCAGCACGTTCCATCAATCAACGGATAACTAAAAAGCCACCATAGAGCTCAAGTGGTATCAGGACTTCAGTGCAGTGATAGAACTAAGGTTATCAAATTTTCCAATGAAGCACAAGGGAGGATAGTTTGACTACAGGTAAGTGCTAGAAATAATAGGTTGCCAGATTTCACATATACAGTGCCAACGTAAACATAAACATAAAACACGCACACTAACTGAGGAGAGAAAACATAAACATAAAACACACACTAACTGTAGCTCGATACACCAACTAGTGCAATGTTAGCCTCTGGTGGCCACTGCCTGAGGAATGCCTGCCTCACCAAGCATTGCAGGCACTATTTATTCCAAAACATCTATCCCCGAACTATTTATTCCAGTCAACTGCATCCAGAACCAGATTCCCATTTAAATCGAGAAAGGACACATAAAAACACACTGCATATACTAATCATCAAAATTGATTACTCATCGAAATTGTTCATATACGATCACAGATCAGACTGAACGAGCAGCCATATCACAGATCAGGCTGAAGGATCAGACTGGACATCGATGCGATGCATATACACACCACGCACGCCACTACTCTTTCCTTCCCCTCTTTACCCTCCCCTGCTCCACCGCAGTAGCGGCCTGACGCTCCGCGTCCTTCGAATCGTCATTGCCGCCGGTGCCCGGCGCCGAGTAGAGAGGCAGCGCGATCGACTCGGGTGCCTTCAGGTGCAGCGCCCGCACGTTCCTCCACTTCCTGGGCACGCACGCGGCGGCCGCCTCCAGCGCGGCCACCACGTTCTCCACCGCCTCTTCCGGCGCCATCGCCGCGTGCCCCACCCGCACGGCGCGGCACGTGCCGGCCTCCACGCGGAGCTCGACGCGGCGCGCCGCCTCCCTCGCGGACTCGGCCCACGCCGGGTCGGCGAGGTCGACGGGCACGATCCTGCCGCGGCCCTTGGCGCCCTTGCCGCTGCTGGGGATCTTGAGCCGGCTGTCGACGAGGACCAGGCCGCGGCGCGCGACGGCGGGGAGGGAGCGGAGCGCGGAGGAGGGGAGCGTCTCGATGTCGTCGGGGAGCTCGTCCGGGAGGCGGTCGGCGACGAGGAAGATGGAGGGGAATGGGGAGAGTGGAAGGCTGAGATGGTGCTCGAACCGGCGGACGGGGGCGGTCTTCAAGGTGACGAGGAGGTAGATGGGCTCCGGCGCCGGGGAGGGGTGGTGCTTGAGCCACCGGAGAAGCGCGCCCACCGCGCGGACCACGGCCTCGCGGCCGAGGCGGGGATTGGGCGCGGGGGCGGAAGCCATCATCGTTGGCGGCGGCGGCGGGAGTTTGGGAATTTGGGATGTGATGAAAGAGTTGAAGCTAGGGTTTTGTATTTGCTCGCGGGTTTGTGTTCGGTTGGACCCGATGTGGGTTCGCCGATGCTGGTTAAGTCGGACCAGGAAGAGCTGGCGGTTCGGCTCGGCCTCCGCAACGGAAGAGCTGGCGGTTCACTTCGGCAAAATTTACGATACTCCAAGCAAAATTTCTACCGACCAAATGGATCCTAGGGATGCAGATCAACTAATGGCATATTTCTTTAATAATATAATGGTGCGCTGTTTTAACTATAGAACAGGCTAGGTGCAAGTTGACTGATTTTTGTTTTTCGGTCAGTCACAGCTTCTTTCAGTCGATTTGGGGCCAGTTCTTTTGGTGCGTTGTTTTGGATTTTGAAATAAACTGTCTCCTAGCCATCTTATATTCTAGAAACTCAGTCAATTATTTCTTGGAAGCTTACAAGTTAGGGAAATGAGCATCCACCGGCGGATTGCTCCCAAACGTCAACCGTCTCCATCACCTACCACGTGTCCATGTGGCACGGTCCGCTGTCCACCTTTCCTTCTTTAGAAACATCACGATCATGTCGCTCTGGTCTCATCCAGAAACAGTTGCAGGGTTCACATAGGCATCGGTTATGAAAAGACTATAAATTTCTGCAACATGACCTCTGTCAACAAGACCTTTGTTGCGAAAAAGTTCTGCAAATTTCCTGACTTCTGTAACAAGACTTTTGTCATGAAATTTTTCAACAAAACCGTTGTTGCAAAAAATGAGAAACATTTACCATCATCCCGCGGATTGCAACGGCCGCCTCCACATGTCAAGTGAAGGCTCGCATGCCGTTCTTAGTCAGGCGTGCTTTCTGCAACAACGGCTATGTTTCTTTAAATATATTTGGTGTTACAATGGTCTACAACGGGATCTATGTTTTCCAGCAAAACATTTGTTGCAAAAAAATCTGCTACAAGACCTTAGTTACAAAAAAAATAGTTTTTCAACAAAACCTATGTTGCAGATCTTTTTTTGCAACAAGACATCGGTTGCAATGGTGAAGACACACTCAGGCCGCTCCATGCACCATATCCGACGGGTCGTGACCGGGTCGATCTTGTGGACGCGTACCATGCCCCTACAAGTTAACAATTGACTTCCCTGCAAAAAAAAATTAAGACATGACCATTAGGCTTCTAAAATATAATTTGAACATTGAGCTTGTAGAACAAGCTAGGTAGAGGGCACCTTATTCTAGAAGCGAGCAAAGGAACCGACCCTTGCTCTCATACAACTTCTTTCAGTCGATCAGCTAATATTTCAACATGTCAATTTGCTAGTTTCAAAGCATGCAGATATTTCTTTCTTCCCGCGTCGGGCATATCTTTTTATTAGTGAAAATTCTATGTACGTAATCTTATTCTCTTAACCGAAATCACATGTATGTAATGTAATGTAATTCTCATGAATAAGGTTTCAAGCAGCGATCATACATGTCCCTGTTCAATCAAGGCTAAAAAACTTTTTTAAAAAAGAATGAATTGGTGGCATTGGTACCAGAGCTGGCCAAACGGGCCGGGCCAACATTGGCATGACACAGCCCATAGGGGCACGATTAATAAGTGGGTTGTGTCGTGTCGGCCTGCGTGCTGCGCCTAGCAGCCCAAGCACGACCACTTAGCTAATCGAGCCGGCCCGTAAGCATACTAGGCACCATTGGGTTGTGTACTTTCGGCCTGCTAGGTTGTATTTTGGCTATATTTCCCTATTTGAGTTGTTTTATAGCCTATAAATATTTTAGAAAATATAGGAGAAAAGCTAATTGTGTCGTGCCGTGCCGGCTCACGTGCCTAGCCTCCAGGCACGGCCCTTGGCGTGCCGCTTGCCAGGCCCGGCCCGTTTAGCTCGTGTCGTATCATGCATGTGTGCTAATGGGCTGGCCCAGCTGGTACGGCCCATCTGGCTAGCTTTGATTGGTAACACCCTTTAAGAAGAAAGAATAAAAAATTTAATTTTAATGACAAAATTTGTACACAATTTACACATATATTTTTATTAAAGGAGGATCAACCCCGGCCTTTGCATCAGTTGATGCACAAAGCCATATTATTAAGCAAAGTCTCCACAAAGTACACAATTTACACATAAATTATGGTTTTTATAGTACGGAATAATAATAATATAATAGTGTAAAATTCGCAGAAAGGGTAGTTTTATAAGAAGGAATGAATTAACCACATTGGCATTACTCTTAAAAATAAAGGAAATGAAATGAAACAAAAACAAATTCAAGATAATACAATTTTCTCAGTAAGAATGAATTAGTGGTATTGATGTTACCCTTTAAGAAAAAAAACAAATGACGACAAAAAAATGCACACAATTTACACTAAAATTGTGCTTTTTTATAATATGCACGAATCAGCATATAATAGTGGATTTTTCGCAAAAAAGATGTTTTCTAAGAAGGTGAATTAGTGACATTGTTATTACACTTAAAGATGAGAGAAATGAAATAAAAACTAAAAAACTAAAAAAAATTATCTAAGGAAGAATGAATTAGTGGTATTGGTATTACCCTTTAAGATGAAAGAAAATAAAGAAGTTAAAACAAATAATTACAAATTTACTCAAAAATTAGTGTTTTCTATTATATGCAAGAATAAGCATAAAACAGTGAAATTTCACAAAAAAAATTCTAAGAAGAAATGAGTTAGTGGCATTAGTATTACCCTTAAAGAATAAAGAAAACAAAACAAAAATTAAAGAAAAATTGAAATAACGAAGCTTCCTAAGAAAGAATGAATTAGTGGCATTGGAATTGCTATTTAAGAAGAAAGAAAATAAAAAAACTAATGAAGTTTTCTAAAGAAGAATGAATTAGTGGAATTCGCATTACTCTTTCCGAAAAAATAAAGTTAAACAAAAACTAAAATAAAATTAAGATAATGAAGTTTTCTAAGAATGAATGAATTAGTGGCATTGGTATTACCTTTTAAGAAGAAAGAAAATGATTTTTTTTACAAACAATGACAAAATTTGCATAAAAATTTGTGATTTTTTATAATATTCAAGAATAAGCATGTAATAGTGGATTTCGGGGAAAAGGTATCCTAAGATGGAATGAATTAGTAGCATTCATATTACCCTTAAAGAAGAAAGAAAATGAAAGAGAAACTGAAAAAATAAAGAGGTAGAATAAATTAGTGGTATTGGTATTACACTTTAAGAAGAGGAAAAATGAAAAAAAACTTGCGCACAACTTTGCACTTTTTTAATATGTATAAGAAATAAACATATAGTAGTGTAATTGTCACACTCTAATATAATTTATACATAGGTCATATAGTACTTGCATGTATACATGTTACACTCACCCAACGTCCCAAAAACACCCATAAAACCCGACAAAAAACAAAAGCAAAAATGGAAAAAAAATTGTGGCTAAACACTTGATTTTATTCATGGTTTGTTTTTTTTTGCGGGGGGATTTTATTCATGGTTTGAAATGTTCATTTGAATACAAAGTAAATCAGGGACTGTAATAGCCATAAATGTCGACCATTATATAGAGTGAGAGCATGTTTAGCGAAGTTGTGAACTTCGAGGTTTGAGTTCCTCCTTTGAAAGATGAAAGAACATGATTGAAAAGAAGCGGCCGGCGAAGTAATCTCCTTGACGATGATTCCGTGCAGGCCACCCGTTCCTTCGATGACATCTTCCACCACCCCTTTGCAATATGAGGCAATCAACAAATGAGTGATGTTCAAGTCTGTCGAGAGCGCCAAAGACTCACGAATAACAATAGCTTCCAAGCAGGCTGCATCAATGACACCCGATTTATTCAGAGCCAACGCCCCTAGATAAGATCTGTGTGAGTCTCTAGTCTCTACACATAGCAGATGGTGATCCTCCATTACTTCCTCTCGCAACAGCCTCGTCTACCGGGATTTGAACAAACCCCGACGGAGGAGGGATCTAACGTGTACTCGGCATTGTAGCCGAACCTCCCGGTCGCGCTTGGGTTGTGGGTTTACTTGCTTCTATACCATCGATGTACCACTTGATGAAAAATGGCATACAAACAGAAAAAGAGGAAGCATCGTCGGCCTATAAACAGGCAACACAAATTGGGCTTCAGCCCAATAAGAAATTGACTAGCCCAAAACATTGGTCGGTCAAAAATTTAGGCCCAAAACACGAGGTAGTCACAACAGTGATAAAAGAAAAAACAAGGGGCACAAATGTTGAAGCAGAAATCAACAGCCCAAAAAATCGGCTAAACTAGATTTGATTTTCTTTTTTTATACAGCTAAATTGCTATGCTCTGCACGACGTGCGGACGCCGTCCGCCTGTATCCTTAATGGCTCCTCATGCTAATTAGAGCCTCTTCCTGTATTAGAAACACCCCTGAGTGGCACTTACGATTAGTAGCCCATCGTTGACATGGCCATTCCACGGTCGAGGGAAGGAGGTCCACACAAGTTCAACCAGGCTCCATGATCATCTCTGAATTAGGACATGACACGCTATAAGGAGGAGCTATTCATCGATACCCATCCCTTCTCTCCTGCTACCTAGAATAAACGCTTGAATAATCTGCAGGTGGCCCGCGGTTCGTGATCCATCCACGAGCCACACACATCCACCCCGTCACCTCAGCTTCGCTCCCACGAAGACAGAGTTCGGTCCTGTTCCCGCGCCGTGGGAGAGGCGGAGGAAAAAGAGAGCGAGAGATTGAATGGGTTCCACCGGCGCCACCGCCGTCCTTCTGTCCTGCGTCGTGCTGTCCATTGTCGCCGCCGGCTCCGCCGCGTCGGACAAACCGCTCATCATATCAAGTACGTACGATCCATACGTTATTATTATTTTGCCTGGTTTCGTTTTCTCACCTAGTGCTGGGTTGATCAACTCCATCAGATGCGGCCCTTTTAGCCTCGCCCCCGGAGGCATCGTCGTCGTCCGGCCGCAAACTGGGGGGCTTCATGGAGGCAGGTAAACAACAAACGACGAAGCCCTGTCGTACGTGTGCGTGTCCTATCGTATTTTTTGGCTGCTAAACTAAATGAGAATACGCGCGCGTACGTTCAGGGCTGTGCCCGCTGCAGCTGGAGCATCTGAAGCAGATGGGCAAGGTACAGAGCAGCTGCTTGGGACAGGCGACCCCGCAGCCGCGGTGCTGCACGGCGTTCAAGGACTTCGTGTGCCCCTACGGGGCCACGATGAACGACATCGACAACGGCTGCGCCGGGGAGATGATGGCGACGATCCAGGAGCTCTGCAAGGTGCCCAAGGGCTACTTCGCCATGTGCGGGGATTCACCCCAGGGCATCACGTGCTGACCTGAGTGACTGATTGATTAAGTGCTAAGATTAGCCGGTGCCATCGACGATGACGTACGTTTAAGCTGTTTCTTCTTGCTCTCATTTTTCTTACTTTTTTTTGCGATGGTAAAAGAATTTTATTCCATATTCATAGGGTTACAATCAAGTGGCAAAAGCTCCTGGATACAAGGAGGGCCCTGCCCAAGCCATACAGCTGTAGTGCTCTCTGTACGACTATACATAGTCAAACGATCTGCTACCCTATTATGTTCTCGCTTAATTTTCAAAAGAATAAACTCTCTTTCACCCATAAGACGACGAATCTCAGCAACTAAATGATCATATGCCGAACGGGAGAGACTTTCACCCGTCAAGGCCAAAAGAGCCTGTGAAGAGTCGGATTGAATGATAATAGGAAGATTAGAGTGTTGAATTGCTAATGCCATTCCTTGCATTATTGCATGTAGTTCTGCCTCCAACGCATCATTGTAGTTGAAAATACACATGTAGGCCGCAAAGATGACACTACCATCATGTCTTCTTAGTACCATACCCGCTGCCGCTGATTCATCCGTAGATGAAAACGCCCCGTCGACCGATAACGCAACTTGGCCAGCCGACGGTCGCGGCCATGGCATCAGCACCGCCTCACCGCGCGGCCTGACCAGATCTTCACACTGCACTGGCATCTTCCTCTTGATGATCTCCTCTGTAGAGTATCTTCTAGCCAAATGTAGCGGGTGCATATAATTTTGAAGGTAGTCGTCACCGCCGGATTCGGTATAGCTTTACCATGCGTCATGTCTGACCGTAACATCCTAATCCTCCAGATTAACATTATGGTGCAGTCTCGCATTTCATCATTGCAATTCATCAGAATATTCAAAAGCCACTCATTACCTGTATCCCGCAGCAGTTGATGATCAGAGAAATTCCACACTGAACGCCTATGCGTCCACACTGCTCAAGCATAATCACAAGTGACCAGCGCATGGAAGCCGGTCTCCCTTTATGTACCACAAAGAGGACATGTATCTCGAGTGGAGATGTGCCTATATTTCTTGCAAGAATTAGTTGCAAGCGCTCCTGACACAACCTTCCACGCCATAATTCTCATCTTGAGCGAAACCCGAGCTTCCCAAACTCGCCTCCAGATGGGCCTGTGTCCGCATGGGCTGGTACTTGATGCGCCCACCGCATCTGCCAATTGGTTCTCTGCTGCTAGATGGTAAGCACTCTTAACTGTGAACAATCCACTCTTCTCCGGAAACCAAGCTAGGAAATCTTGGCCCCCTCTTGGTGACGTTCGGATCTTCATAATTTCGCGGATATCCATATCCCAGAAATATTGCTGCAACCTCTACATATTCCATGCACCAAAGTCATCCAGAAAGTCCGCAACCCAATTGTATCTGCAATTTCTTTTTGGGGTGACCGGTCTGAAATCATGCCTCCTCGGGATCCATGATCCCTCCAAGTTTTGATTAAAGAACCATCTCCCACTCGCCATATAAGCCTCTTCTTCAACAACTCTAATCCATACATGATTCCCTTCCAAACAGCGCACGAACTCGATGGAAAAACTGTATTAAGAAGATTCCCATTGGGATAATATTTAGCCCAAAGTAAACAAGCACACAAACTATCTGGACTATCAAGCAATCTCTAGGCTTGCTTTGCAAGTAGCGCCTGATTAAAAGCCCTCATGTCTCTGAATCCCATACCACCCATGTCCTTGGGTAAAATCATTTTCTCCCAACTGAGTCAGGCCATTTTCCTCTTACCATTCCCTACTCCCCACCAGCATTGTCTCATCATTCGTGTTAAATCATCACAAACAGAGACCGGTAAGAGAAGCACACTCATGACATACGTAGGTATTGCTTGCGCCACCGCCTTAATCAAAATTTCTTTATTACCAAATGAGACATATTGTTCGCTCCGATCAATTAATCTCTTCCTCAATCTTTCCTGAAGTGATTCAAATTGACCCTTATGCATTCTTCCTTCCGGCATAGGAAGGCCGAGGTACTTTGGCTCAAACACCTGCTGCGTAAACCTCAAGGGTGCTTTGACTGCATTCGCCACCGCATTAGAGCAATTGTCTGAGAAAAGGATGGAACACTTCTCTGGGTTAATGAGTTGAACCGCCACTGAGGTATAAGTGTTCAATAACCCCTTAACAATGCTCGCCTGCTGGCCAGACGCTTCAAACAGCAGCATAGTATCATCCGTAAATAACAGGTGAGAAATAACTGGTGCACCATGACAAATAGCCACCCCTTTAAAGAACCTTCATCAACTGACTTTGAGAGGAGAGTAGACAGGGCGTCAGCGACAAAAAGAAATAAGAACGGTGATAATGGGTCACCTTGCCTTAGCCCTCTAGAGGGGGTGAAACTCTCAAGCAATTGTCCATTGAATTTGACAGAATATTTGACTGATTTCACACACACCAGAATCCAAGAAATTCACTGTTGGGAGAAGCCCCATTTACCAAGGGCTTTCTCCAAAAAATCCCAGTCGACAAAGGAAATATGCCCTAGAGGCAATAATAAAGTTATTATTTATTTCCTTATTTCATGATAAATGTTTATTATTGATGCTAAACTTGTATTAACCGGAAACATAATACATGTGTGAATACATAGACAAACAGAGTGTCACTAGTATGCCTCTACTTGACTAGCTCGTTGATCAAAGATGGTTAAGTTTCCTAACCATAGACATGAGTTGTCATTTGATTAACGGGATCACACCATTAGGAGAATGATGTGATTGACTTGACCCATTCCGTTAGCTTAGCACTTGATCGTTTAGTTTGTTGCTATTGCTTTCTTCATGACTTATACATGTTCCTATGACTATGAGATTATGCAACTCCCGTTTACCGGAGGAACACTTTGTGTGCCACCAAACGTCACAACGTAACTGGGTGATTATAAAGGTGCTCTACAGGTGTCTCCAAAGGTACTTGTTGGGTTGGCGTATTTCGAGATTAGGATTTGTCACTCCGATTTGTTGCTATTGCTTTCTTCATGACTTATACATGTTCCTATGACTATGAGATTATGCAACTCCCGTTTACCGGAGGAACACTTTGTGTGCCACCAAACGTCACAACGTAACTGGGTGATTATAAAGGTGCTCTACAGGTGTCTCCAAAGGTACTTGTTGGGTTGGCGTATTTCGAGATTAGGATTTGTCACTCCGATTGTCGGAGAGGTATCTCTGGGCCCACTCGGTAATGCACATCACTATAAGCCTTGCAAGCATTGCAACTAATGAGTTAGTTGCAGGATGATGTATTACGGAACGAGTAAAGAGACTTGCCGGTAACGAGATCAACCCGTAGGGTCCGCACGCTTAACATTCGTTCACGATATAGTACTATATGAGTTATGTATGTTGATGACCGAATGTTGTTCGGAGTCCGGGATGAGATCACGGACATGACAAGGAACTCCGGAATGGTCCGAAGATAAAGTTTGATATATGGGATAATAGTGTTTGGTCACCAGAAGGGTTCCGGAATTCACCGGAAGGGGTTCCGGATGTTTCCCGAAATGTTTGGGTACGAGAACACTTTATTTGGGCCAAAGGGGAAAGCCCACAAGGTTTTTGGAAAGCGCAAAAGGAAGTTTTGCGGAGTCCAGGGGCCAGACGCCAGGGTCCCTGGCGTCTGGGTCCAGACGCTGGGAACCCTGGCGTCTGGCCCTGGAGTCCGAGAAGGACTCTTGCGTTTCGGGTGAAACCGACTTTGTGGAGGCTTTTACTCCAAGTTTCGACCCCAAGGCTCAACATATAAATAGAGGGGTAGGGCTAGCACCCAAGACACATCAAGAAACACCAAGCCGTGTGCCGGCAACCCCATCCCCTCTAGTTTATCCTCCGTCCTAGTTTTCGTAGTGCTTAGGCGAAGCCCTGCGGAGATTGTTCTTCACCAACACCGTCACCACGCCGTCGTGCTGTCGGAACTCATCTACTACTTCACCCTCTTGCTGGATCGAGAAGGCAAGGACGTCACCGAGCTGAACGTGTGCAGAACTCGGAGGTGCCGTGCTTTCGGTACTTGGATCGGTCGGATCGTGAAGACGTACGACTACATCAACCGCGTTGATATAACGCTTCCGCGAACGGTCTACGAGGGTACGTAGACAACACTCTCCCCTCTCGTTGCTATGCATCACCATGATCTTGTGTGTGCGTAGGAAATTTTTGAAATTACTGCATTCCCCAACAGTGGCATCCGAGCCAGGTTTTATGCGTAGATGTCATATGCACGAGTAGAACACAAGTGAGTTGTGGGCGATATAAGTCATACTGCTTACCAACATGTCATACTTTGGTTCGGCGGTATTGTTGGATGAAGCGGCCCGGACCGACATTACGCGTACGCTTATGCGAGACTAGTTCTACCAACGTGCTTTGCACACAGGTGGCTGGTGGGTGTCAGTTTCTCCAACTTTAGTTGAACCGAGTGTGGCTACGCCCGGTCCTTGCGAAGGTTAAAACAACACCAACTTGACAAACTATCGTTGTGGTTTTGATGCGTAGGTAAGAACGGTTCTTGCTAAGCCCGTAGCAGCTACGTAAAATTTGCAACAACAAAGTAGAGGACGTCTAACTTGTTTTTGCAGGGCATGTTGTGATGTGATATGGTCAAGACATGATGCTAAATTTTATTGTATGAGATGATCATGTTTTGTAACCAAGTTATCGGCAACTGGCAGGAGCCATATGGTTGTCGCTTTATTGTATGCAATGCAATCGCCCTGTAATGCTTTACTTTATCACTAAGTGGTAGCGATAGTCGTGGAAGCATAAGATTGGCGAGACGACAACGATGCTACGATGGAGATCAAGGTGTCGCGCTGGTGACGATGGTGATCATGAAGGTGCTTCGGAGATGGAGATCACAAGCACAAGATGATGATGGCCATGTCATATCACTTATATTGATTGCATGTGATGTTTATCTTTTATGCATCTTATCTTGCTTTGATTGACGGTAGCATTATAAGATGATCCCTCACTAAATTATCAAAGTATAAGTGTTCTCCCTTAGTATGCACCATTGCGAAAGTTCTTCGTGCTGAGACACCACGTGATGATCGGGTGTGATAGGCTCTACGTTCAAATACAACGGGTGCAAAACAGTTGCACACACGGAATACTCAGGTTAAACTTGACGAGCCTAGCATATAACAGATATGGCCTCGGAACACGGAGACCGAAAGGTCGAGAGTGAATCATATAGTAGATATGATCAAAATAGTGATGTTCACCGTTGATACTACTCCATCTCACGTGATGATCGGACATGGTTTAGTTGATATGGATCACGTGATCACTTAGAGGATTAGAGGGATGTCTATCTAAGTGGGAGTTCTTAAATAATATGATTAAATTGAACTTAAATTTATCATGAACTTAGTACCTGATAGTATCTTGCTTGTCTATGTTGATTGTAGATAGATGGCCCGTGCTGTTGTTCCGTTGAATTTTAATGCGTTCCTTGAGAAAGAAAAGTTGAAAGATGATGGTAGCAATTACACGGACTGGGTCCGTAACTTCAGGATTATCCTCATTGCCGCACAGAAGAATTATGTCCTGGAAGCACCGCTAAGTGCCAAGCCTGCTGCAGGAGCAACACCAGATGTTATGAACGTCTGGTAGAGCAAAGCTGATGACTACTCGATAGTTCAGTGTGCCATGCTTTACGACTTAGAACCGGGTCTTCAACGATGTTTTGAACGTCATGGAGCATATGAGATGTTCCAGGAGTTGAAGTTAATATTTCAAGCAAATGCCCGGATTGAGAGATATGAAGTCCCAATAAGTTCTATAGTTGCAAGATGGAGGAGAATAGTTCTGTCAGTGAACATATACTCAAAATGTCTGGGTATCATAATCACTTGACTCAACTGGGAGTTAATCTTCCTGTTGATAGTGTCATTGACAGAGTTCTTCAATCACTGCCACCAAGCTACAAAAGCTTCGTGATGAACTATAATATGCAAGGGATGAATAAGACTATTCCCAAGCTCTTCGCGATGCTAAAAGCCGCGGAGGTAGAAATCAAGAAGGAGCATCAAGTGTTGATGGTCAATAAGACCACCAGTTTCAAGAAAAAGGGCAAAGGGAAGAAGAAGGGGAACTTCAAGAAGAACAACAAACAAGTTGCTGCTTAGGAGAAGAAACCCAAGTCTGGACCTAAGCCTGAGATTGAGTGCTTCTACTGCAAGTAGACTGGTCACTGGAAGCGGAACTGCCCCAAGTATTTGGCGGATAAGAAGGATGGCAAAGTGAACAAAGGTATATGTGATATACATGTTATTGATGTGTACCTTACTAATGCTCGCAGTAGCACCTGGGTATTTGATACTGGTTCTGTTGCTAACATTTGCAACTCGAAACAGGGGCTATGGATTAAGCAAAGATTGGCTAAGGACGAGGTGACGATGCGCGTGGGAAATGGTTCCAAAGTCGATATGATCGCGGTCAGCACACTACCTCTACATCTACCTTCGGGATTAGTATTAGACCTAAATAATTGTTATTTGGTGCCAGCATTGAGCATGAACATTATAGCTGGATCTTATTTGATGCGAGACAGTTATTCATTTAAATCAGAGAATAATTGTTGTTCTATTTATATGAGTAATATCTTTTATGGTCATGCACCCTTGAAGAGTGGTCTATTTTTGCTAAATCTCGATAGTGGTGATACACATATTCATAATATTGAAGCCAAAAGATGCAGAGTTGATAATGATAGTGTAACTTATTTGTGGCACTGCCGTTTAGGTCATATCGGAGTAAAGCGCATGAAGAAACTCCATACCGATGGACTTTTGGAACCACTTGATTATGAATCACTTGGTACTTGCGAACCGTGCCTCATGGGCAAGATGAATAAAACACCGTTCTCCGGAACTATGGAGAGAGCAACAAATTTGTTGGAGATCATACATACAGATGTATGTGGTCCAATGAATGTTGAGGCTCGTGGCGGATATCGTTATTTTCTCACCTTCACAGACGATTTAAGCAGATATGGGTATATCTACTTAATGAAACATAAGTCTGAAACATTTGAAAAGTTCAAAGAATTTCAGAGTGAAGTTGAAAATCATCGTAAAAAGAAAATAAAGTATCTACGATCTGATCGTGGAGGAGAATATTTGAGTTATGAGTTTGGTCTTCATTTGAAACAATGCGGAATAGTTTCGCAACTCACACCACCCGGAACACCACAACGTAATGGTGTGTCCAAACGTCGTAATCGTACTTTACTAGATATGGTGCGATCTATGATGTCTCTTACTGATTTATCGCTATCGTTTTGGGGATATGCTTTAGAGACGGCCGCATTCACCTTAAATAGGGCACCATTGAAATCCGTTGAGACGACGCCTTATGAACTATGGTTTGGTAAGAAACCAAAGTTGTCGTTTCTGAAAGTTTGGGGCTGCAATGCTTATGTGAAAAAGCTTCAACCTGATAAGCTCGAATCCAAATCGGAGAAATGTGTCTTCATAGGATACCCAAAGGAGACTGTTGGGTACACATTCTATCACAGATCCGAAGGCAAGACTTTTGTTGCTAAATTCAGAGTTTTTCTAGAGAAGGAGTTTCTCTCGAAAGAAGTGAGTGGGAGGAAAGTAGAACTTGATGAGGTAATTGTATCTGCTCCCTTATTGGAAAGTGGTTCATCACAGAAAACGGTTTCTGCGACACCTACACCAATTAGTGAAGAAGTTAATGATGATGATCATGAAACTTTAGATCAAGTTGTTACTGAACCTCGTAGGTCAACCAGAATAAGATCCGCACCAGAGTGGTACGGTAATCCTGTTCTGGAAGTTATGTTACTAGACCATGACGAACCTACAAACTATGAAGAAGCGATGGTGAGCCCAGATTCCGCAAAATGGATTGAGGCCATGAAATCTGAGATGGGATCCATGTATGAGAACAAAGTGTGGACTTTGGTTGACTTGCCCGTTGATCGGCAAGCAATTGAGAATAAATGGATCTTCAAGAAGAAGACTGACGCTGACGGTAATGTTACTGTCTATAAAGCTCGACTTGTTGCAAAAGGTTTTCGACAAGTTCAAGGGATTGACTACGATGAGACATTCTCACCCGTAGCGATGCTTAAGTCTGTCCGAATCATGTTAGCAATTGCCGCATTTTATGATTATGAAATTTGGCGAATGGATGTCAAAACTGCATTCCTGAATGAATTTCTGGAAGAAGAGTTGTATATGATGCAACCAGAAGGTTTTTTCGATCCAAAGGGAGCTAACAAAGTGTGCAAGCTCCAGCGATCCATTTATGGACTGGTGCAAGCCTCTCGGAGTTGGAATAAATGCTTTGATAGTGTGATCAAAGCATTTGGTTTTATACAGACTTTTGGAGAAGCCTGTATTTACAAGAAAGTGAGTGGGAGCTCTGTAGCATTTCTGATATTATATGTGGATGACATATTACTGATTGGAAATGATATAGAATTTCTAGATAGCATAAAGGGATACTTGAATAAAATTTTTTCTATGAAAGACCTCGGTGAAGCTGCTTACATATTGGGCATCAAGATCTATAGAGATAGATCAAGACGCTTAATTGGACTTTCACAAAGCACATACCTTGACAAAGATTTGAAAAAGTTCAAAATGGATCAAGCAAAGAAAGGGTTCTTGCCTGTGTTACAAGGTGTGAAATTGAGTAAGACTCAATGCCCGACCACTGCAGAAGATAGAGAGAAGATGAAAGATGTTCCCTATGCTTCAGCCATAGGCTCTATCATGTATGCAATGCTGTGTACCAGACCTGATGTGTGCCTTGCTATAAGTCTAGCAGGGAGGTACCAAAGTAATCCAGGAGTGGATCACTGGACAGCGGTCAAGAACATCCTGAAATACCTGTACCTGAAAAGGACTAAGGATATGTTTCTCATATATGGAGGTGACAAAGAGCTCATCGTAAATGTTACGTTGATGCAAGCTTTGACACTGATCCGGACGATTCTAAATCGCAAACCGGATACGTGTTTACATTAAACGGTGGAGCTGTTAGTTGGTGCAGTTAAACAAGCGTTGTGGCGGGATCTACATGTGAAGCGGAGTACATAGCTGCTTCGAAGCAGCAAGAGGAGTCTGGATGAAGGAGTTCATATTCGATCTAGGTGTCATACCTAGTGCATCGGGTCCAATGAAAATCTTTTGTGACAATACTGGTGCAATTGCCTTGGCAAAGGAATCCAGATTTCACAAGAGAACCAAGCACATCAAGAGACACTTCAATTCCATCCGGGATCTAGTCCAGGTGGGAGACATAGAGATTTGCAAGATACATACGGATCTGAATGTAGCAGACCCGTTGACTAAGCCTCTTCCACGAGCAAAACATGATCAGCACCAAAGCTCCATGGGTGTTAGAATCATTACTGTGTAATCTAGATTATTGACTCTAGTGCAAGTGGGAGACTGAAGGAAATATGCCCTAGAGGCAATAGTAATGTTATTATTTTATTTCCTTATATCATGATAAATTTTTATTATTCATGCTAGAATTGTATTATCCGGAAACATAATACTTGTGTGAATACATAGACAAACCAAACATCACTAGTATGCCTCTACTTGACTAGCTCGTTAATCGAAGATGGTTATGTTTCCTAACCATAGACATGTGTCATTTGATTAATGGGATCACATCATTAGGAGAATGATGTGATTGACATGAACCATTCCATTAGCTTAGCACCCGATCGTTTAGTATGTTGCTATTGCTTTCTTCATGACTTATACATGTTCCTATGACTATGAGATTATGCAACTCCCGTTTACCGAAGGAACACTTTGTGTGCTACCAAATGTCACAACGTAACTGGGTGATTATAAAGGAGCTCTACAGGTGTCTCCAAAGGTGAATGTTGGGTTGGCGTATTTCGAGATTAGGATTTGTCACTCCGATTGTCGGAGAGGTATCTCTGGGCCCTCTCGGTAATGCACATCACATAAGCCTTGCAAGCATTACAACTAATGAGTTAGTTGCAAGATGATGTATTACGAAATGAGTAAAGAGACTTGCCGGTAACGAGATTGAACTAGGTATTTGAGATACCGACGATCGAATCTCGGGCAAGTAACATACCGATGACAAAGGGAACAACGTATGTTGTTATGCGGTCTGACCGATAAAGATCTTCGTAGAATATGTAGGAGCCAATATGAGCATCCAGGTTCCGCTATTGGTTATTGACCGGAGACGTGTCTCGGTCATGTCTACATTGTTCTCGAACCCGTAGGGTCCGCACGCTTAAGGTTTCGATGACAGTTATATTATGAGTTTATGAGTTTTGATGTACCGAAGTTAGTTCGGAGTCCCGGATGTGATCATGGACATGACGAGGAGTCTCGAAATGGCCGAGACATAAAGATTGATATATTGGACGGCTATATTTGGACACCGGAAGTGTTCCGGGTGATTTCAGAGAAAACCGGAGAGCCGGAGGGTTACCGGAACCCCCTCGGGAGAAGTAATGGGCCATATGGGCCTTAGTGGAGAGAGAGAGGGGCAGCCAAAGGTGGGCCGCACGCCTCCTCCCCCCTGGTCCAAATTGGACTAGGAGAGGGGGGGGGGGGCGGCGCCCCCCTTTCCTTCTTCCTCCCCACTTCTTCCCCCCTCCTAGTAGGAGTCCTACTCCTACTAGGAGGCTCCTACTAGGAGGAGGACTCCTCCTTGGCGCGCCATAGGGGCCGGCCGGCCTCCTCCCCTTGATCCTTTATATACGGGGGCAGGGGGCACCCCTAGACACACAAGTTGATTCACGTGATCATATTCTTAGCCGTGTGCGGTGCCCCCTTCCACCATAATCCTCGATAATATTGTAGCGGTGCTTAGGCGAAGCCCTGCGACGGTAGAACATCAAGATCGTCACCACGCCGTCGTGCTGACGGAACTCTTCCCCGACACTTTGCTGGATCGGAGTCCGGGGATCGTCATCGAGCTGAACGTGTGCTAAAACTCGGAGGTGCCGTAGTTTTGGTGCTTGATCGGTCGGGCCGTGAAGACGTACGACTACATCAACCGCGTTGTGCTAACGCTGCCGCTGTCGGTCTACAAGGGTACATAGATCACACTCTTCCCTCGTTGCTATGCATCACCATGATCTTGCGTGTGCGTAGGATTTTTTTTGAAATTACTACGTTACAAAACCCAACACCCACCCCCCTAGGGCACGCCTCCCAAGCTTGTGGGCCCCTCGGGCACCCCCTTGATATGAAACTGACGCCAAAAACTCCTATAAATACCCCAAACCCCAGAAAGAACCCTAGATGAGAAGTTCCGCCGACGCAAGCCTTTATAGCCATGAAAAACAAATTGGGACCCCGTTCCGGCACCCTGCCGAAGGGGGAAATCATCACCGGAGGCCATCTTCATCATCCTGGTGGCCACCATGATGAGGAGGGAGCAGTTCACCCTCGGGGCTGAGGGTATGTACCAGTAGCTATGTGTTTGATCTCCCTCTCTCATGTTTTTGATTTGGCACGATCTTGATGTACCGCGAGCTTCGTCAATATATTTGACTCTTATGGTGTTCTTCCCTCTCTACCTTCTTGTGATGAATTGAGTCTTGCTCTTTGAAGTGTCGTTATGTTGGATTGCATATTGGATTTGAGAACACTTGATGTATGTCTTGCATATGGATACCCGTGATGACAATGAGGTATTATATTGATTCACTTGATGTATGTTTTGGCACTCAACTCGCGGATTCCCGAGGTGACATTGGGGTAATCTATGCACTACAAAAAAAGACACATCCGTGACATTTTGGGCCGAACGAAATATTTTTTGTCATGCTTATGACACTTCTATGACGATAATTGTGACAAAACCCAGTATCATCATAGATGTGGTGGACTCCTACTCTATGATAAAAAATCATGACAGAAAATTGGTTTTTCGTCCTGGGCGGGCTGGAGACGCACCTGCTTGACATTCTTTGGGTCGTCCATAACGGAAAAAATCATGGTAGAAGCGAGGGCGAGGAAAATTTTGGGGAGTTCCCGATTACGGTGGGTGGTCGGGGCCGAGTGATGCACGGAGGGATTGCGTGTTTCTCTCGTACACGTACGCGCGTGTGTGCGAGGTCTTGGGCTCTAACTGAACCCGAGCGAGACATCCGCTTACTGAACCCGAGCAATTGCACCAGCTACGTTACTGAACCTGAGCGATCGATCCCTTGGCTATTAACTGAACCCGAGTGATTCCTTCGCTACCGCTACTAACTGAACCCGAGCGATCGATCGCTGCTACTGCTGGTTACTGAAGCCGATCGAACCTGCTGCCTCTTGATGAACAGTGAACGTGGGGGTTGCGGTTGAACGAGTCGAGATGTACATGGTTGGGGTTGGATAAACAGTTCCTGGTGGGGGTTGGATGAATAGGACCCCGTGGTAGTATATAGGTCGTTGCCGCTGGATGAACAGGACCTCGAGAGGAGGCCGCCAC